>NW_025892166.1:0-1218 GCF_002878395.1 Capsicum annuum | reverse complement strand
TAAATATTAGCAGCATTGGTTAAGTTAATAATTTATCTGATTATTTACAGCAAAAAAAACAACAACTTAATTAACAAACTGTGGCAGCTAAATATTTGACCTCCATAACATAATTCTTCTATCAAATGAATCCAACGATATATTCTTTCCTACTTTCCCCTAAAAATTATCTCCCATTATTAAGTAACAAACAAATCCAATCAATCCGATAATCACGCTTAATTAAGCTCTCAATTCGTACTCAAACCTTCCATATTTTCTCTCTCAATAATTGACTTCCTGGATAATTATGGTGTGTTGCAGATTTAATAAGAAATATTAAATTATATAAGAATTATATTAATTAAATTAATTGTATATCAATAAAATAATTTTAATATATTGAGAATTTGTTAGAAATATTTAATTATATAAATTGTTTGGTAATATAATGGTACAATTTATATGTGTGTGTCTTAATGTAATTGTATAAAAGGTACAACGGTGAAATTAATTATATATTCCGTAATAATCCGAGTATATTTTAAATTTAATAAGGAATAGCTAATTAAACAAATGGTATAATTCAGAAAGAGTCCGTTTTTTCAAGACAAGAAATCGACGACATCCATAGTAGATAAAATAGATCGAGGATACCTACTTCAATCATTGACATTTCAAATTAATGGATTCGTTACAACAACATTTCATAATAGATATATATGTTTCAATAATTATAAAACGGTTAAATTTAATCATGACGATCATTCATTATAACAATTTCATTTTCTCTCTAATTGATTTTTCATGTTATATTTTATTTATCTATGACAACAACATTCTTCTTATAACAATAATAATATTCATTATAACAGTATGCTAGCTTTTTGTAATAGATGACCCTTCTATAAAAAACATACTCAAATTTATGTAACAATATTTTAAAAGAAATATATTATATATAAAATAAAATATTAAAATATTAAAATATTTATGATAATCATCATTAATATAATGAATATAAAATAATTTCAAATATGAATATTGTTTAAAAGGAAAAATACTGTATCTAAATAGTGTCCATTAATTAGGGAACAACTACTTTTGAATTTATTTATGCCTTGTCTTTTCAAATTTTTATTAATGAATTATGGAAATCAATCGAGAATATAAATTTAACAAGTATTTAATATTTATTTATAACATAACAAGTATAAAATCTAATTTGCATAGTTTTAT
>NW_025892165.1:198438-221564 GCF_002878395.1 Capsicum annuum | reverse complement strand
CTACATAGTTATGTAATGCAAGGATGACTACTAAGAATTACACCCTTATATATATATGAGTTCCCATCCTTGGGTTCACTCGGTGCTAACTCCTACTCCCATCTGAAGAGACAATATGATTCAACTGACTGTACATGGACATATTAACTGACTTCCATTGACTGACGGAGTAGTACTATTATCTGAGAGTTAACTAGGATCATAAGATTTCTGAGGTTTCCTAAGTCACATGATTGACTGTGTTCTATATATTATAGCTTGACTGAGATTATCGTGACAACATGGCATGGCTCTAGGCACAAATCTATGTTTTTTGGGTCCGAATACCCTCAGGACTCGATAGAAGAAAACTGACACATATGACATGACTTGATCACAATATTGGAGTCCATAATTCACTATATTATAAGTAGGGGATAGTATACTTTATGTATTTAATCAATATCTCAAACATGGTAGTGAAAGCATGGATATAATTCGCACACAAAATTCATATTTCCATCATCATATATGCTTCATAATATCACTATAAGAATACATAAATAGCATGGGCATTCATATTGAAGTGTATCTCTAACATGGACTTGTCATTTAGATATCATGAAATTATGTAAATATGAAATTCTAACATCCTAGGCATTTTATCAAATACCTTACATGCATTCTTTAAGGCATAGGTGGATTTCATACTTGCATTAGTTCAACCCACCCAAAGTTCATGATTTTCAACCAACAATCACATATATTCCATGAAAAACATCCTTAGATATCATCTTGAAACTTCAACAACAATCATCAATGTGTACATGCTTATATCAGCACAAAAGTTTACAAAATAACATTTAAAAGCATGATTCTTGAACTCTATGAACGAATTGAATCCATAGATGAACACTATGCATACCTTAAAGCTTGATATTAAAAGATATCTAATGTTTCTGAAGGTTCCTGAAGAAATTCTTAGGCTTGCCCTTGATTTTTCTTGACTAGGGTTTAACCCCTTTGGGAAAGAATGTTCTTGTTCCTGAGGAGATGATCTTGAGAGAAAACCCTAATCTTGTGGTTGAAAGTGTATGAGAGAGCTTTTTGAGATGTTTTAACTAAAGAGAATAGAAGATAATAAGTTCCTTGAGGGTTATAAGTCATGGGAAGTGAAGGTAAAGGACCAAAATACCCTTATGAAATAAATTTACAGTTGCTGAAAATAATAGCTGACGATATTTATGACAAGGCATCAAAATGTGGTAAGCCAACAAAAATGTCATCACATAGAAGCTGGAATTGATGGTTTCTGCCTAAGTCTGACGACCTTCGTGGTAGGGCGTCACAAATGTGGTAAGCTACCACAAATGTCGTCACAGTGTTTCTAGCCTGACATACTGGAGTAAAATAAGAATAACTCTTTCCTCCAATGTTGTATTTTCGAAAAATTGGAATCATTAGAAATCTAATTCAATTATTTATATGTGGATAGGTCATGAGCTCAAAAATTCCAAGTATAATGAGAGATATACTCATTTGAAGTGGACTGTACCAATATTCTTCTCAAGAATTCAATCGGTAAGGAATGTTTTGATTCATCTGATAGCTGGGAGTTATTTGAAGCCTTAATATACACCTAACCTACTCATAAAACTATAAAATAACCATGATGTACTATGCATGAGATTGGTACATGGCTCTAATATTGGTTTTGATTTTTTAGGGTATTACAATATCTCCCCCTTGGAAATATTCATCCTCGAATGATGACTTCTTGAGAGGGGAGAAAAGATAAACAACGCATACACTGATCATGATCAACTGGCAAATGATTTAGGACTAAATTGAATTCAAAACTGTATATAGCCCAACTGAACATGCATATCTGATGCATGACTGATAAGTTGAACTCATGAATGCATGATAAGCTATGCACTGATACTTGATACTAATTTTATACTGGAATTTTGAACATGTAACTGAATAAGCTTAAGGAAAATGGTTACCTCGAGCTAAGTCTGAATTAGTGGAGAAAAGATGAGGGTACTTGGTTTTCATGTCTGCTTCTGCTTCCCAAGTAGCTCCCTCTATGGACTGATTTTCCCAAAGAACCTTGACTAGAGGGACTTCTTTGTTCCTCAGCCTATGAGTCTGATAGTCGAGGATTTCAATTAAAATCTCTTCATAACACAGGATATTCTGAATGTCAACGCTCTGAATAGGGACTACAACTGCTGGGTCACCTATGCAGTTCTTGAGCTAAGAGATATGGAAGACTGGATAAACTGAGGCTAGATCTGAAGGAAATTCGAGCTCATAGGCTACCTTGCCGAAGTGACTGAGAATCTTGAAGGGACCAACATATTGAGGAATGAGTTTTACCTTCTTGCTTAATCTCTTCACTCCCTTTATGGGAGAGATCTTAAGATAGACATAGTCATCAACCTCAAATTCGAGATCCTTTCTACGAACATCAGCATAAGACTTCTATCAGCTCTGAGCAGCCCAAAGTCTTTCTCTGATCAACTGAACTTTCTCTAAGGCATCAAATACTATGTCAGGCCCTATGACTGCAGTCTCACTAACTTCAAACCAACCGATCGGAGACCTACGTCTCCTAGCATAGAGAGCTTCGAATTGACCCATCTGAATACTGGAGTGATAGTTGCTACTGTGTGCAAACTCAATCAAAGGCAAGTGGTCATCCCAGATTCCCTTGAAATCAATTGCACACGCCCTTAGCATATCTTCTAGTATCTGAATGGTGCTTTTTGCTTGACCATCTGTCTGAGGATGAAATGTTCTACTGAGATGAACTTGGGTACCAAGACCCTTTTGGAATGCTTTCTAGAAGTGAGAGATGAACTAGGTACCTCTTTCTAAGATGATAGATAGTGGAACATCGTGTAATCTTACTAACTCCCAAATGTAGAGTTTGGCATAATCCTCGACTGAATAGGAGGTAAGAACTGGAAGGAAATGAGCTGACTTGGTCATTCTGTCTACAATGACCCAAACTAAATCATGCTGATGACGTGTTCTAGGCAAACCCATCACGAAGTCCATGTTCACTTCTTCCCACTTCCAAGTAGGAATGGTGAACTCCTGCATGGAACCATTAGGTTTCTGATGCTCTATCTTAACCTACCGAGATATAGAGCACTTAGCCACAAACTCTACAACATCCCTCTTCATACCACTCCACCAATAGATCTCACAAAAGTCGTGGTACATCTTAGTTTCCCCTAGATGAATAGCGTATCACGCACCATGCACTTCTTTAAGAATTCGCTGCCTCAAGTCATCTATGCTGGGAACACATAGACGGCCCTGACAATGAGGAACACTATCTCCCCCTTGGGAGAAAAGCTCTACTTCCTAACACTGAACTGACTCTTTTAGATTGAAAAAGCTAGGATCCTTCTCTTTCTTCTCTTTTACCTTGAAAACTAGAGATGACTCTGAACTACTCTGAACAGATACACCACCCTCTGAAGAGTCGACTAAGAGAATGGCTAGTCTGGCAAGCTGATGAATCTCTTGAGCTAGTTTCTTCTTACTATCCTTAACATAGGAAACACTACCCATGGACAGTCTACTGCATATGTCGGCCACTACATTGGCCTTGCTAAGATGATAAAGGACACTCATGTCATAATCTTTCAAGAGCTCTAACCACCTTCTCTGATGAAGATTGATATCTTTCTAGGAAAATACATACTAAAGGCTCTTATGATCTATGAAGATGTCTACAGGAACACCGTATAGATAATGCCTCCAAATCTTTAAGGCAAAGACAACTGCTGCTAACTCAAGGTCGTGAGTAGGATAATTCTTCTCATAGGGCTTTAACTGTCTTCTGGAGGCGTAGGCTATGAATCTACCATGATGTATGAGGACATAACCTAAACCTACTATAGATGCATCACAATATACTGCGAATCCATCAGAACCATCGAGAAGTACTAAAATTGGAGTTGAGGTGAGTCGAGTCTTCAACTCCTGAAAACTCTTCTCCCAAGGTTCTGACCACTGAAACTTGACCTTCTTCTGAGTCAATCTGGACATAGGAGATGCAATAAAAGAAAATCCCTCAACAAACCATCTGTAATAGCCAGCCAAACCCAAGAACTCCTGATATCTATTAGAGATAAGGGTCTGGGCCAGTTTCTTACTGCTTTAGTTTTTTGAGGATCTACTCTAATTCCCTCACAAAAAATAATATGACCAAGGAATTCTACTAATCTTAGCCAAAATTTGCACTTACTAAACTTGGCGAACAACGGGTAATCCCTGAGAGTCTGAAGAACAATTATGAGATAGTCTGAATGATCACGCTCTGTACAAGAATAGACCAAAATATCACCTATGAAGACTATGACGAATGTGTCCAAGTACTGCTTGAACACCCAATTTATCAAGTCCATAAAAGCTGTAGGGGCATTGGTAAGACCAATGGACATGACTAGAAATTCAAAGTGACCATACCGAGTATGAAAAGTTGTCTTTGGAATGTTACATTCTCTAACTCTGAGATGATGATAGCCTGATCTGAGGTCTATATTGGAGAAATAACTGGCACCCTGAAGTTTGTTAAACAAGTCATCTATCCTAGGCAATGGATACCTGTTCTTGACCATGACTTTGTTGAGTTGATTGTAATCAATACACATTCTAAGAGAACTGTCTTTCTTACACACGAATAAGACTGGATCACCCCATGGGGATACATTAGGCCTGATGAATCCCTTATCTAAGAGATCCATCAACTGATCTTTCAGTTCCTTGAGTTTTGCTGGTGCCATTTTGTATGGCGGAATAAAAATAGGCTGAGTATCTAGGAGAAGGTCTATGTCAAAGTCTATTTCCCTTTCGGGAGGAATTCCTGGAAGATCATCACGAAAGATATCTGAATATTTATTAACCAATGGGACTGATTCGAGACTGGGAGATTCAAAACTAGAATCCTTAACATGCATGAGATGATACACACACCCTTTAGAAATCATTTTCCTTGCCCGAAGGTAGGAAATAAGCTGACCTCTAAAAGACGAAGTGCTACACCTCCACTCTAGGATGGGCTTATTCGGGAACTGAAACTGAACTATCCTATTTCTGTAGTCGACTATGGCATAGCAGGAATAAAGCCAATCCATGCCGAGAATGACATCAAAATCACTCATCTCTAACTCGACTAAATCTATTGATGTTGATTTCTAAAATATCATAATCAGGAAGTTCCTGTATACCCGTCGAGCTATGATGGTTTTACCCACTGGGGTAGTGACTGAAAAAGGCTCTACTAAAATTTCAGGACTGATTCCGAAATCGCCTGCTATGTATGGAGTGACAAAAGACAAGGATGCACCTAGGTCTAGCAAAGCATAAACATAAACATGGAAAATCTATAACGTACCAGTAATGACATCAGGAGAATTTTCCTGATTTTTTGGGTCTGAAGAGCATAGAGTCTATTTAGGCGTTTCCCACTAGTAGCACTGGAAGTGGCACCCTGCTGGTTCGAGCGATCGAACTGGGCTGTGGAATGATTCTGCTGACCCTGAGGACCTGGATGAGAACAGTCCCTAACTCTGTGGTCTGGCTTGCCACAACCAAAACAAATACCTTGACCCGCTCTGCACACACCTCGATGGTGCTTACCGCAGGTCTGACACTGAGGATAAGTGTGGGCATTGCTAACACTGCTCTGAGATTTAGAGCCTGGTTCCCTATCTCTGTTGCCATCCCTAAACTTTGGCACTGGGGCACTAGTGGAGAAAGGGGATGGAACTGCTGACTTAGGATAAAACTACGAACGATTTCCTCTCTCTGATTTGGGCTAAGCAAAACTAAAACTGCCTGCTCTTTCTCTCTTGTTCTACCTCTCCCTAATCTTAACCTTCTGTTTCTCTATTTGTTAAGAGTGGGTCATAAGCCTGGCTAAAGTCATATTGCTGTTCAGCATCACAGACCTACACTCATTTACCGCGCTATCATTTACCCCTGACACGAACTTGCTCATATTATCCCTATTGTCTGCAACCACATGAGGGGAATATCTGGATAGCTGAGTAAATCTAAGAGAATACTCTCTAACTGTCATATTTCCCTACCTGAGATTGATGAACTCAAGAACTTTGGCCTCTCTCAGCTCTTGGGGAAATTCTGTCTAAGAAAGTCGTGACAAATTCTTCCCACTAAACAGGACCTGCATCCCCTAACCTTTCTACCAACCACTGCTTGTACCAAGTGTGAGCGACATCCTGCAATTGATATGTGGCTAACTCGGCACTCTGTGAAGAAGTGACTCCCATGATATCAATGACCTTCTGGACTTGGTCAATGAATTCCTGAGAATCCTCGTCTGGCTTAGACCCAAAGAAGGACAGAGGGTTCATTCGGGTGAAGTCCCAAATCCTAGCTGCTGCTGAATTGGCCACTAGGTTGGCTAGAATGACTACTGGTTGTTCATTCTGGGCTGCTACAGACTGAGCAAGACCGGTAAATTAGGTCCTAAACTCTGTATGAGAAACATGTTTTCCCAAAGGATCTTTGGGCTGAGGAGCTGACTGATTTCTTCTCTTTGGAGGCATGTTTCTGAAATAAGAGAAGAGCAGATTATACTGATAGATTGACTTAAAATTATGTTTACTAGCAGGACATGAATACTAAAAGAAGGGAAACTGTTCCTAAAACATCATATAGCCTCCTGTACATAAATGTGGCGCAACATACCCGTGTCCAAGACTCTGCTAGATGCGGCTTTCAGACTTTCTAGAAATCTATTAAACCTTAGGCTTTGACACCAAGTTTGTAAAGCCCCAATTTTTTGAACTGAAATACTACATGGTACTTATGACCCCGAGGGACCACAAGATAACCCATGACTGATATCTGTACCTGTATACTACAATTCATGATATAATAATATAGAAAACATGCACAATAGGCCATAAGGTTCAACTGAAATAATATAAAATACATATGGGCAAAAATACCCAAAACAACTGAAAACTGAATTTGAAAGCTAAATCTGACCATAAATCTGAAAGCCTCTAAGTGTTTTCTGAAAGAAGGAGTTGAAGGAACATGTCTCCAACTAACTCCAAAAAACTGAACTAAAGAAATGAAGGAATAAATCAAATAATGTCATCCTCGAATGAAGAGGAGTCACTGCAACTCTGTATGCTGAATGCGACTGCTACTGCTGGTATGGGGCTCATGCCTCTAAACCTATTGTGTAACATGAAAAGAAAGCACCATAGCGCAAATGCGTCAGTACAACTAGAGTACTGAGTATACAAGTGAGGTAGGCTAATGCAAAGGGTTTACATGCATGAATAACACTACTGACTGACTGATATGAACGTAAGAGTACAAATATACATACATAGTAACTAAGATCGTGAGTACGTGATGGATAAATTTGTTCGCTAATACATGGCTGGAATCGTAGTTCTGATAACATGGATGACTGTATCTGACAGCTCTGAATCTAGTCAAACTCTCTGAGTTTCATGCTATAACTAAATTTTACCATATCTAATATTCCTAGTATACTGATATCTAAAGAACTATCTAAGTTCTTTTACTGAGACTGATACTGAAGCTGTGGGAGGTAGTTGTTTAACTGACATGCCCTATGTATTCCATAATAGCTAAGATAGGGTCTAATCTCTGCCCTAACTGGAAGGGTGTCAATACCATGCCACTGGTAAGGACAACATGTGAGCAGCCCTCATATAACAAGTAACTCTAGTAAGAATGATGGGAACCCTTATATAACAAGTTAAGCCAACTCATCTACCCTTATATAATAGGCTATGATGTCTCAACCTATGCTGGATATATAGTTCTGGAATGCAAGGATGACTGCTAAGAATCACACCCTCATATACAGGTGAGTTCCCATCCTTGGGTTCACTCAGTGCTAAATCCTACTCCCATCTGAAGAGACTAAACATGATTCAAATGACTGTGTATGGATAGATTAACTGACTTCCATTGACTGACGGAGTAGTACTATTATTTGAGAGTTAACTGGGATCATGAGATTTTTGAGGTTTCCTGAGTCATATGACTGACTGAGTTCTATAGATTATAGCTTGACTGAGATTATCGTGACAACATGACATGGCTCTAGGCACACAGCTACGTTTTTTGGGTACGAATACCCCCAGGACTCGATAGAAGAAAACTGACACACATGATATGGCTTGATCACAATATTGGAGTCTATAATTCGCAATATCATAAGTAGGGGATAGTATACTTCATGTATTTAATCAATACCTCAAACATGGTAGGGAAAGCATATATATAATTCACACACAAAATTCATATTTCCATCATCATACATGCTTCATACTATCATAATAAGAATATAGAAATAACATGGGCATTCATATTGAGGTGTATTGTTAATATGGACTTGTCATTTAGATATCATGAAATAATGTAAATATGAACTTCTATCATCCTAGGCATTTTATCAAACACCTTATATGCATTCTTCTCGGCATAGGTGGATTTCATACTTGCATTAGTTCAACCCACCCAAAGTTCATGATTTTAAACCAACAATCACATATATTCCATGAAAAACATCCTTAGATATCATCTTGAAACTTGCACAACAATCATCAATGTGTACATGCTTATATCACCACAAAAGTTTACAAAATAACATTTAAAAACATGATTCTTGAACTCTATGAACGAATTGAATCCATAGATGAACACTATGCATACCTTAAAGCTTGATCTTGAAAGAGATCTAATATTTCTGAAGGTTCCTAAAGAAATTCTTAGGCTGTCCCTTGATTTTTCTTGACTAGGGTTTAACCCCTTTGGGAAAGAATGTTCTTGTTCCTGAGGAGATGATCTTGAGAGGAGACCCTAATCTTGAGAATGAAAGCGTATGAGAGAGCTTTTTGAGATATTTTACCTAAAGAGAATGGAAGATAATACGTTCCTTAAGGGTTATAAGTCATGGGAAGTGAAGGGAAAAGACAAAAATATCCTTATGAAATAAATTCCCAGTTGCTGAAAATAATAGCTGACGACATTTGTGACAAGGCGTCAAAAATATGGTAAGCCATCAAAAATGTCGTCACACAGAAGCTGGAATTGATGGTTTCTACCTAATTTTGACGACCTTCGTGGTAGGTCGTCACAAATGTGGTAAGCTACCACCAATGTCGTCACACTGTTTCCAGCCTGGCATGCTGGAGTAAAATAAGAATAACTCTTTGCTCCGATATCAGATTTAGGCAAAATTGGTATCGTTGGAAAGCTAATTCAATTATCTATCTGTTGATAGGTCATGAGATCAAAAATTCCAAGTATAGTGAGATATATGATCGTTTGAAGTTTACTATACCAATATCCTTCTCAAGAATTCAATCAGTAAGGAATGTTTTGATTCGTTTGATAGCTGGGAGTTATTTGAAGCCTTAAATTACATCTAACCTACTCATAAAACTATAAAATAACCATGATGTACTATTTATAAGCTTGGTACATGGCTCTAATATTGGTTTGGATTTTTTGGGGTATTACAAGATTTATAGGTTAGTTACATTATTTTTTTCTCATATTATATGATTTCTTCATCCATCCTATTATACGCTGTTGCAACTTGCAGATGATATTGGATAGTGATAGAAAGAATTATTAGCAAGTATTCTTTCTAGAATTTTAGGTGATGAAGAATTCCATGCTGCTTATTACCTCTAGGTAGAGGTGTTCATGGGTCGGTTTGAATCTGTTATTGATCAAAACCATAACCTAACCAACTTAGTCGGTTTTTAAATTTCTTAAACCAAACAGAAAAATAATTGTCAGTTTGGTTCTTGTCGGTTTAGTTCGGTTTGGTTCATTTTTTTTTGGTTTTAACTTAAGCTAATGATAAAATTTTGAAAATTTTAAAAAACAAATCCAATCTAACATATGAGATGTTAACCGAGTAGTGTTGTATCTCAACCTTGAAACTAAGATGTCTAACTGAATGTCATACTTGGGCAAAGCTATGAACAACACCATATAAATGTTTCTAAAAAAAATATTTTAACAATACATTTAACAAAATAATATGATACCCCCCCCCCCCCCCCAAAAGGTTAACACATAAACTTCTTGCTCAACAAGGTTAAAAAAGAAAGTTAAAATTAGTGATTGTCTATATTCTAATGAATCCCAACTATAAATTTCAATATACAACAAGATATTATTTTCACAATTAGTATCATTTGTCATTCAAAGTACGAAATTCATTTAGAATATCATAAGGTACTATCAAGTGGATTAAGACATGACTTAATGTGTTACGACTAAAGTAAAATCATGATTAAAATATAAAATGTAAAAAAACATTTATATTGTACTTATGAATAATACATAAATAATTATAATATATATAAATATATATATATAAATACATATATATATATATATATAAATACATATATATATATACATACATATATATATATATAAATATTGGTTCAGTTTGGTTATTTTGTTGGTTATTTTAGAGTAAAATCAAACCAACCAAATTGTATCAAATTTTTTAAATTCAAAATCAAACTAAACCTAATCAAATATCGATTTTTTTTAATCTGTTTGGTTTGGATCACGGTTCGGTTTGGTTAAAAACCAAACCATGAACACCCTTGCATCTAGACTCTAGCTCTGTCAGGGATAAGCTATTCTATTAGGTTATTAATTACTCAAGTAACTTATGCATGATATGTGTATATCACGTAAATATTAATTTAATAAATATATTTGGCACAACTCAATTTGTGTCATTGTCACTGCCCAACCTTGATAGTAAGCCATACACTTCAAAAAGGAAAGAGAAATGAAAGAATACATAAATTAATACAAAACAAGACTTCTACAATGAAGTCATACCAATACATGTACAATATAGCGGAAGTCTGAGTAAATTACCATAAAAACCCGAGAAATAATGACACAGGTGTCGGAGTATCTAATACAACTCAGAAATCAGAAATAATATGTAGTCTGTTTTCAAAATAGAAATAATGACAACTAATAGATAGAAAAGGTCTGTAGTCAACTCTAAAAAACTTAGACTGGAATAGTACCTCAAGAATCACCTACACAACCGCACGAATCAACTTCTCCATGTCATACTGGTTCTAGGATCCACATCGAAAGGGCCCAGTAGGAATGAGTATGGTTCACTTATACTCAGTAGGTATTGTAGACCATCTTAACAAGGTAGAAAAAATATAAGTAAAAAAATACTATGAGCAAGCAACCTAAACGCTAGCTCATACTGTCTCCATTAATAGTTCTAATATATATATATATATATATATGCAACATAAAAAGGGACACACAAAAATATAGATAGAATTCATAAGTACATGTCAAGTAACACATAAAAATAACACATGATATGCACATGCAATACAGTGCAATGAATGATGAAGCGAATAGTTAAAATTTATTGCATGACTTTCTATATACACCTATAGAGCCTTATTGCTCCCCAAACCCATATACTATCTCAAGCTCCCACTAAATTCTTTTAAAAATCAATATTCCTCACTTGTACCGACACTCAAGAATGTGTATGTATGCAATAAGGATATAGTTCTCATAATCAAGTTTGTATGAAGATATACAATCTATTCAATATGTATATAAGTGAGCTCAGGAATCAACTCAATATGATAATAATCCATGATATTAGTTCTAGTTGGGCACCATTGAAATACAAACGCATATAAGACATCATCAATATCATATCAACCATGACTCAAGCATTTCTATCACAATAAGGGGAAAAAGTGCTTAATAAGGTCTACAACATCTATTTTAGCCCGTACATGATCATCATATTAAGAAATAAGGTTATCAATGCACAAAGAAAGCCGATAATGTCAAATAAAGCCCCGCACTGGCAACACGCTGTATAAAATGTTCTAATTCAACCACAACAAGATATAAGCCCATACACGGGCATTACATAATAGATAATAGCTCAAAAACCACATCCCTCAGTTACTCTTCCCAACCCATAGCATGCTTTACTTATTCATTAACTACCCATTTCAGTTTGAAGAAAGTTAGGCCATAGCCTATCTTGAAGAACTGAAATCCGAATCTAAAGTTCTTCAATGTGGACTCTTCCTCTTTTGAACGGCCTCGAAATCAATTACAGTATTCAGATATATCATTTATAAATTAAAAGAAAGGAAATGATACCCATATTTATTAAATTTGAGTTGAGTCCAAAATTGGTTCAAAAAACTAAAGATAAAACTAAAATTTTATTTTAGAATAAGATTCTCTAAGGTTAAAGGATTCTATAATTGAAAACCCCCATAAAAATGTGTTTATAGTGAGGTTCAAATTGAAGAAAATCCTTTTTTTAAGATTTTCCAAAAAAATCTTCAGAATTCCATGGTAAAACCAAGATTAATGAATGGTTTGATGGATATAATTCAAGGTAAAGTAATGAAATCAAGGTTCTGGAACTTATCCAAGCCCAAATGGTGATAAATACTCTAAGAATTGCCTAAAACTGAAGCTCAAATCTAAGAATGATAGTAAATTGAGAAATGGGGTTTATATATAGCAGTAGCCACTTAAGCAGCTTGTTGTCTCTAAAGTGGCCAAGCCACTAGATTAGCCATCGCTTATGCGGTCAAGTACCGCTAAAGCGGGTGCCTCTTCAGCGACCTTTTAATGTTAAAGTGGCTATTACTTATGTAGTACTCAAGTCACTTAAGCTGCTATACCAAATATCAGGAAGTGTTGATTTAGTGCAAGACAATAACGCTCCAAATGGACCCTCAAAATTTGATCAGTATCCTACAGAAACATATCATATATTTTTACCAAGCTAATTTTGACCTTTTGGACTCAATAACAACGTAGGATTTTTTGAAAAATTTATCATTTTCAACAAATTAACCACCGAGACCCATTTAAGGCATATTTCATTAGTTTTTCAAACAAAGGGTTGGAATGCAAACTAAAGCCTCCAAACCCAAACCAACCCTGCTACTAATCAATATTTTGGATCTAATGGAATTGAAAAATCATCATCCGGAACTTAGATTGCCATCTATGGAATTTTTAAAGATCCTAAACATGTTAAACTCTCCCAAAAAGCTTTCGAAGACATTGAGAATTGTACTAACCATCCCCACACTGCAAAATCAACATGTAGTAACAACAAGGAAGGGAAAATGGTCAAACTAATCAAAAGTAAAATTTCCTAAGTTGAATTATTACAACATCCACCACTAAGACTCTAGTTTGCCCTCTAACTAAAAGGAAAAGAAATGCCTAAATTGGTAAAGAGCAGAGGATAACTACTAAGCATGTCGGACCTAACCTCCCAAGTAGCCTCCTCAATAGGACAATTTCTCTACTAAATCTTAACCACAAGAATATCTCAAGAATGCAAACCGTTAAACATCCCTGGCTAAAATGGAAATTAGCTTCTCTACAAAGGTCAATCTCTCATCCAACTATACCAAAATCCAACAAAGCACATGAGCTTGTCTAGAATATAACATTGAAGCATACATACATAAAAGATTGGGTGAACAATGAAACATTTAGAGGTAAGGAAAAATTATAAGAAACCTCCCAAACTATCCAAAAAATATTAAATGACCCGATATACCTATAGGGCTAAACTTGCCCCTCTTCTCAAATCTCATCACGCCCTTCACGGGTGGTATATAAAGAAAGACTGATCACAAATCCAAAACTTCAAGGAACAAAACATGCGGTCTGCATAATACCTTTGCATACTCTAGGCTACCTAAAGCCTATCCTGAATTACTCAAACTCTGTCCAAAGACTTGCAAAGCAAGATGGTACTAAGGGGTCTAACCTCTGAAATCTCAAACCAACCAATAGGGGATCGACAATTCCTACCCTATAATGCTTTAAAAGACTCTATATCAATACTCGAGTAGTTGCTATTATTAGTAGTAAACTCCTCTAAAGCCAGATACTTAGCCAACTGTCCCTCAAAGTTCATAAAGCATGCATGGTGCTTATCCTTCAAAACCTGAATAGTCTACTCCAATTAACTGTCGGTTTATAGGTGAAAAGTTGTGTTAATATTAACCTAATTACCCAAATCCTCCTTAAATGTCCACTAGAAGCTAGAAGTGAACATTTACCCTTGCTATAAAATAATAGACATGGGAACCCCATAAAGACGGACTATCTCACGAACATAGGTATGAGCCAACCTCTAGGCACTAAAAGAAATTTGAATAGGTATGAAATGAGTCGATTTGGTTAACCAATCCATAATGTACCAAATACTATCAAAACCATGAGTAGTACGAGTCAATCTACTCATAAAGCCTATAGAGACCCACTCTTACTGTTACCAAGGAATTGGTAATCTTTGAAGCAAACCACTTAGTCTTGATGCCTGGCCTTCACCTGTTGATAACATAAGCGATAGGTAACAAAGTCCACTACATCCTTCTTCACACCACCCTACCAGTAATGCTTTTTCAAATCATAATACATTTTGGTCACTCTTTAGATAGATAAAATATTTGAAATAATATGCCTCTTTAAAAATCAATGTCACCCATACACCAACTCTTGACACAACAATTTAAGATTTAATCCTTAAAAAACCATTAGAATTAAGAGATACCGCCTTCACCTCTCTATTTAACACCTTATCTTGAATCACCCTCAAACTATCATCATCAAACTGGTGATCTCAACTTTACTCCATCAAAGAAGATCTAGTTTCAACAAAAAAATTAATATCCTGATCCAAAGGCATACCAGGAAAATGCATAGGAAATACATCCATGAACTTGCGACCAACCCAAATAGAATTTATAAAAATTAGTGAGGCAACACTAGTCTTATGAACATAGGCCAAATAAGATAGACACCCACTCTCTACTATGTGATGAGCACGTAGAAAGGATAAAACTACCTTTGGACTCACTTTAGTATACCCTTCCAAGATAACCTTGGCATATTCAGTGCAGCTAAGGTCGTAATCTTTGCATAATAGTCAAAATAGAATGATAGGGAGCTAACCAATCCATACCTAAGATAATATCAAAATCAACCATATATGGGATATTCAAGTCTCATAGCCTGTAAAGGTAGCCATATAATAGTGGTACATCTAATCTACCTCTAAGAATATCCTACGGAGGTAGAAACATAAAAAAGAATAGAAAGGGGATCACATGCAATATCCAAATCAACATTAAAATATGTTGAAACATAGAAGAATGTAGACCTAGGGTAAAATAACACAAAAGCAAATCTATAGAAAACTGGGATGATACTTATAATAATTATATCAAAAGCCTCACCCTTGGGTCTCTCAAGCATAGAATAACATACATTACATTCACTCTTGGATTATGTAACCCCACAACCACCAACATAAGCTCCTCTATCTATACCTCTAGCTCCTCTAGCACTACTAGTACCACCGCTACTACTCGGTGAACCACCTCTCATTGCAGATATTAAAGTAGGGAAAATCTTAGATTAGGAACCCTATTGAGTGAGTCACTATATATGTTAGAGATAATTTTTGTCCAAATAGACAACCTCATCACATACAAGGAATTTATATACAACCTCAATTTTAGGGTGCACAGACAAACTAGGGCGACCACCTTGGCCTAAAAAAAATAAGAACTTTTAATAGCATGAATTGATGCCTTGCTACCAAAAGCTGGAGAACCTAAAGATCTATCACCTGATCCCTACAAAGTAGCTTGAACTAGACAACCATGATAACTATAAGAACCTTTACTTAAAAACTCTTTGTTGTGGAAGGTGTGGCCACTAAACTTGCCCTAATGAGCACACCTTCTTAGTGCCTTCTTGAATAGTCTTGTTAACTGTAATGCCCCAAGCCTAGTACCCCAGACATTACACGATGCTCATAATCCTAAAGGACCACAAGCAAACCTATGACTGGTACCTTCTGCAACAACTATAAAATAATACTGAAATATGTAGAATAATGGGCTAAAATTGCCATAAGGTTGAAAACTAAACATAACTGATAATACAGAATAGTAATACCAAAACTAAAATAACTGTCTAAAATACACTAGTTTGAAAATATCTCTAAACTGTCTGAATAAGGAGTTGATAAGACATATCCCTAACTAATTTCAACTGCTAAAATAAGCTAAGTACTAAAGCACTGAAATAATGAAATAACCACGTCCTCAAACTATGAGGACTCACCACTGACTCTGACTGCTAAAATTTAAATTGTTAAGTACAATCAGGAACCTGAGCGACCGAACCTAAGGTATAAAACACCATAGCATAAGAAAAAAGTAAATGTCAGTACGTGATAATGTGCTAGAATGCAAAGTGAGGTAGGCTGAATTCAAGGGTTCATATGCATGAACTAAAACTAACTGAATAACATAAACATGACTGCATGAGAATATATGCATGAATATGTGGACTGTAACTAAGGTCGTGATAATGCTATAAACTAAATCTGAATACTGATTAACAGATGTTTAAGTCTACGGATACTATATAACTGGTAACTGAATGACAGTATTTGATAGTTCTGAATCCATGGAACTATACTGAATTTACAAATAGCATGAATTACTGATAACTAATATACTATTAATTGAATGACTATTTTTGATAGTCCTGATACTGATGGAGCTAGCTGAGTTCTGTACTGAGCTGAGTGACTGTATCTGACCATCCTAAAATCTGAGGAACTATTTGAGTTCCTTACTGAAGATTGTGACTGAGACTGTGAGAGGTAATCATCTAACCGATATGCCCCTTAACTGAACTGGTGGGATTAACCTATGAACCTAGTTGGAAGGGTATCAATGTCGGGCCACGAGTAAAGAAAAGCTGTGAGTTAACCCTCTGCTGATAGGGAGCTCTTCCATCAACTCCTTGGTGGTAGGAGAACTCGAATGAGATGTATTAACCCTAGACTCATAGGGATATATCTCAACCTATGCTCGCTATGTAGTTCTGGAATGCAAGGATTGCTTCTAAGTATCATACCCTCTACTGACTAACAGATGAGTCCTCATCCCTGGGTTCACTCGGTGATGAATCCTACTCCAAAGAATAGACACTGAACTGATTTCCTAGTTCATACTAGGCTTAACTGAGATGTTACTGATTGTACTATTTAACTGAACTGAGTTTACTAAGTTCTGTTGATTGACAAAATACTATTGAATTCTATTAACTGATCAAATTTACTAAGGACTGAATTGAATATTGAATGGGACTAAACTGACACTGGGTATACTAAGTTTTCCTGAGTTATGTAACTGACTGAGTTTGGAAACTTGACTGAGTGTACTACTGATTATGGCTTGATTGAGGTTATCCTGAAAGCTGACACTGGCTCTAGGAACACAACTAAATTATTGTGTATTAAATACCCCCAGGACTCGATAACATGAATATAAATAATACATGAAACTTCCTGAACACATAACCATAGTCAACAATTCTCAATACAACCATTGAGGAATTTCATGAAACATTTAAACATCATAATGCTGAAAAGGGTTTCTTGACCTCCAAGGGTGGAAAGACCCTTGGATGAACACTTTACATACCTTGGTTGATCATTTCTTAATGATTAGTGGAGGAAATCTTGAGTTCTTGATTTAAAATTAATCACTTAGGGTTTTCTTGTTCTTGAGAAATTGTGAAATAGTTAATGTATTTAGCCAAAAAGGGGCTAATTTTCGTGTTATGAGGGCTAAAGGTTGGGGGAATAAGACCTAATTACCCTTAAGGATACAATCATTTAATGCTTATAAACTGGGCACTGACGCAGTTGTTAATGTGGTGCATCAATGACATCAATGCGATACTCGATGAGTCGCACTATGATCGCATCGTATCTTAGGAGTTTGACTCTAGCAACCTACAACAATATTAACCAACGTGGTAGGTGAGGCGGTGCGCCAAGTTCGCATTGGTCCACTATTTTGGGATCCGAATGTGGTCTAAACGTGGTTTGAAAAATCCAAAGGTTGTCCAGGAACACCTATTGACCTTTCTGATCATGAATTAACAAAAATATAGACCACTAAAGGACATTAAGGTCACAAAATGAGATTTCCAACTTTCAAAGGCTAAAAATAAACTAATTCTTGAAACTTAGCTAGAGTTTCTAAGCCTGAGATCCCTTGATAAGCTTAAAAGACTGAATTAATCTAGGAATTTTTGCGGGGTCTTAGATTAATAGGCTTGGTTGACTTGGCATGCTCAATAATACTCTTAAAAAAATGCCTTGAAAAAACATCTAGGCAGTATCCAATTGAAATGCCCCAGCTTTTGGCCCTTGAAATTTGTTTGAGATTTAGGCTCATTGCCTTGGTAACGACTCACCTTATGAGTCATACAGTTTCTTACAATACTATGTGTGATTGCATGATGCAAGAATAGTTTGAGGATAAACAAGGCTTTAAGTATGGGGTGGTAATTTGAGGTGGGTTTGGGCACAAAAACTTGTTCCTAACATAGCACCAACAAGAATATCCCACTTATTACTGAAACAAAATTTTAAAATTACTCCTAAAAATGAGAATTTTGCTACCCCACACTTAAAAATCTACTTTGTACCCAAAGTAAAGTTAAAAGTAGATATATAAATACTCTCTAAGGCCTCTAGGCCTAGCTAGTAGCATCTTTATACATTAAGAGGTTTCGGGGACCCCATACTCAATCTTCACCATGCTCCATAGCTTAAGTTTTTTGGTACTCAAACTTCCCATCAACCTACAACTCAACAAAAACAAAAACTACTGAAGTAAAAACTCAAAATATTAAAACAAAAACCTTCGTTAACATGGGTTGCCTCCCAAGCAGCAATTGATCTAGTGTTGCGAAATGACTAATATCAACCTTCCCTCAGCGTTGCTTCCAATTTTTTGTTTCTCTTATAGAGTGTGGTAAAAGATGAAGAAAAAGAGTAACGTATGGTGCATGGTAAACCACTCGACCTTACAATGAGCCATGTTTTTAAATTTCTTTTCTAATGCAAAATTAAGAATATAGGATTCTTGTTCCTCATCTTTACACTCTTCCACTAGTTGTGATGACTCCACAAATATGTCATCATCTAATCATAATGTATAAAAGTGCTTTAAATGAGGCTCCATCAATCCTACTTCCAAATTTACACCATCCATAGCACACTCACTCTTATTTGCGTTCTGACTTTCTATGTCAACAGAAACATGTTTGTTGAATGGCTGAAATTCTTGTGTTTTCTCCATAAATTGGTTAGTATCCTTCTTTTCTTTTCTTAGCCTCTGTGGAAATAGTGGTGGTGGTATCTTCTTAACCTGTTCAACAACTTTAGTTTTCGAGTACTCAAACTTCCTAAAATTATCAACAACTTTGTCTACATCTGGTTGGGGATCCAACTCTACATCTACTTCCTTAGTTATCTTTGGAGGCTTTTATTCACCTCTTTACTATTCCTCAAAGTGATTGGATTCACTCGTTTAGGAGGTTCATTGTCACTTGGTAAATCACCTTGAGGCCTGGTGTTTTGGGTCTACTATAATTTCCCCAACTGACACTCCAAATTCTTCTACAGTACTTGACAATTTTTTAGTTCTATAATTCTTGGGAGGCCATGATCTTCTATAACATCTCATCTATTTTACTGGCATGTGTGTTTTACTACTGTTGGTTGGTATTCCATGAATTATTTGGTGCCTGAGCCTGCCAATCTTAGTTATAGGCATTACTATAATTTGGCCTTTTAGCATTTCCCATAAAACTGACTAACTCAGGATTTGTACCACACATATCTACAGAGTAACCTCTATTTCCACAAACCTCACACCAATGTGTGGTCTGCTCCACAGATAGGATAGTATCTACCTCATCTTGTGAAGGTCCCATCCACATTCTTCCATCAAAATATGGAAAAAAAATCCTCTCGATGGGGTCTCCCACAAAAACAAAAAAAATTATCATCACTCAAAAACCATCTATCCAAGGCTGACATATGAAGAAATGTGATAAAAAAGTAAAAGAAACTAAAATCAAAAAAATTACTAAACTATGTACAACTCAATATAGCTAAACTAAAAATAAGATAGTTGCTTATTTACAAATCCTCGGCAACGGCACCAAAAACTTGTTGTTCTTAAGCACACAAGCAAGTGTATGTGGTCTCACCAAGTAGTAAAATAGCCCTTTAGAAGCCAAGTATCGATCCCATAGGGACTTGTTTTAGCAAATATCTAATTCCAATTAATTATTTCAATTAAAGTGGAGTAAAAGTAACTAAAAGAGTTTTAGAGTTGTAGACTAAAATCAAAGTAGACAATGCATAAAAGTAAATTTCTTGGACAATTAGTAAAGAGAAACCTAGGGTTAGGACCCTGCGAACAATCATACTATGCTATTGAACACCATTGGTTAGATTAATTATCTTGGTTTTTGATTCATGGGGTTAATATTATGATCATGGTCTCTCGAGCCTCTAATCTTCTATCTAACTTAGACCTACAACTACATTGTTGAGCGGGGATGTGAGAACTAAGCTAAACATAATTATATTTCATCACGTAGAAAACTAAATATGTTACGTAGTTATATCTCTATCCTACATGCAAATTAAAACTTCGTTCTGCAGAAGCTTAAAATCCTACTCTATTTACCCCACGTTCTATCCTTTTATTCCCCCTCTCAAGCTCACAAGATGACAATAGATGTATTCTAAGGGTAGCTAATACTTATAATAGTCACAAAAAGGATAAATAAACAAAAAAATGTGATAATAAATCAAAAATAAATCAATTCAAAGCAATATTAATCATGTTCTTGGCCTTAACCCCGGAAAGGGGGCTTTTAGCCGCTCGTGGACATAATAGTAATCACAAAGATAGAAAACATGTTAAAATTCATAAACAAACTAAAATATAAAAAAACCCTAAATGAAGTATTTTCCATCCTCCCTCTAATTTTTAAAGTCTTCGAAGGTGTATAACATCAATTTTAAGTGTCTTATTTATAGGAGGTTAAAACTGCAAATATTAGACAACGGTCTGTATCGCGCCCTCTATTGCGTTACATAGGGTAAGCGACATCGTCAAATACTGAGGAAACACTGTTTTGGGTCCCATATGAATCTCCATATGTATGGAATGCACCCCATAGCACTGGCTACACCCCCTCCTCAATTCGCCATGGACTTCCAAGAGGTTCGTTTTACGTCAAATCTTGTCTCATGCTTCCGTTGATCTATTTTAAGCCTATTTTTGTTTCCACTTGATTTAAAACTTTTATATCATCAATATATCATCATAATCAACTTACCAATCATCCCATAGAATTAAACACCACAAATTAGAACTCAAAACAACATACAATCCACAACGGTGAACTAGAAACTTAAGTTAAAAACTAGTTTTGCCCTTTTAATCTTTAATTTAGTGTTTTGACTCTTTTCTTGTTTAAATTTAACATTGAACACTATAAATAAGTTTTCCACACTTAATTATGAAATCATACCCTTAGTAACTGTAAAACCCCAAAAATTCTTAGCTTAATTCAGCCCTTTAAGCTTGTTAAGGGGTCCTAGACTTAGAAAATTCAAGCTAAGTATTCAGACTTAGTGTTATTTTAGCCTTCAAAAGTTGGTAATTTTATTTCATGAGCTATACGTCCATTAAATTTTGATATTTGAGTTAATTCATGATCAGGAATGTCAATAGGTGTTTTCAGGAAAGTTTCAGATTTTTTGAACTTTGTTTGAAGCACCATTGGAATCCTAAACCAGTGAATCAACACGATCTTGATGCATCGCATCCACTATCGCGTTGAATGTTTTTTTCCCAGATTCCAGCGTCCAATTCTAGTGAACCAACGTGGACTCGACATGAGACATTGTCTATCTATCGATGCCAATGACACGGTACGTTGGCCTGCACGTCGATGGTTCAGTTTATAGCCATTTAAAAGCCGTGTACTCAAGGTTAATTAAGTCTTTTTCCCATTCCCTTCAGCCCCGATAATATTAAACTTAGCCATCTTTTAGTAAGTTATATTCATTCTTTCATAAATTGCTCAAGAGCAAAAACCCTAGGTGAATTAAATTCAAATTCAAGGCTTAAGATTCCATCGTTACTTTTTTAGTATTCACCAACTAAGGTATGTGAATTATTTATCCAAGGGTTCCTTCCACCCTTGGAGTCCAAGAAATTATTTTAAAGCTCATGTAGAGTGAGTCCATGATTTCCATGATTTAAATTAAAGTGTATTCATGATTATTACTTAAATGGGTTTCTATTTCATGATTTACTACAAGATTCATGTAGATTTAATTGATATGTGTGCTTTATCAAATGAATTCATGCTGAAACTCTTAGAATTATGTAATTAGAATTGAATCACGATGCTTACATGTTGTTTTCTTATTATGTGCATGTAGTAAGCCCCACAAGTGTTTGATGAATTGTCTATGTGAGTGGAATAGCAAAATTATATCATGTTAGCATATTTGCAAGTTCATGTCATGCAAGTGTTTGTTTGAATGCTCAAATGAATGAATGATGACTAAGCAGTTAATTACCATGTCTCAAGATTATGCTATCGAGTCCTAGAGGTATTTAATACCCGACAATTTTGCTGCTTGTCTAGAGCCATGGTCAATCATAGAGTAGAATTATTCATGTCTCAATCAGTAGAATTTAGTCAGTTTCAAAATGTAGGAAAACTTTGTGAACTAAAAATGAATCCTGTTCTGTTCAGTAAAATTAGTTCAGCTCAGTTATACAGTACGATCAGTAATAGCTCATCCCAGCCTAGTGCAATTTAGAATTCAGTCTAGTGTCTATTCAGTTGGGAGTAGGATTCAACACCTATTAAACCAAAGGATGGGGAACCACCTCCCAGTAGAGGGTGTAATCCTTAGAAGCAGTCCTTGCATTCCAGAATTACGTAGCCAGCGTACGTTAAGACATTTACCTGCCAGTTGAGGGTTGATGAGGTGATATACCTACCAGTTGAGGGTACCACCATTCTCAATCAGAGCACCTATTAGATGAGGATGACTCAGTACTTATCCTTACCCATGCCATGGTATTGACACCCTTCCAACT
>NW_025892165.1:185493-195438 GCF_002878395.1 Capsicum annuum | reverse complement strand
TTGTTTCTTGTTTCAATTTTATCTACTCCTTAAGAAAAGTGTGCATTCCTAAATGAATGTAGAAATGCCCACTTTGTCAGGTAAAGATTCAACTAGTCCAACTAGGCTATAGTAATATTTTATTAGAAAATAAAAGAAAAGAATAGTAGCAAAAGGAGATGGTTAAATTTCCTAGATGCCACTTCCATTTACAATATTGTTTTAGAACATATTAAAGGAGAAGATAATAACCTAGAAGATCAACTAAGTAGACTAATAAAAGAAGACAACTAACAATTTTTATTTTAGGATGTATATAGGCAAAGACAAAGAAAAGAAAGACGCCTTATCCTCTCAAGACTATTTAAAGAAACTAATAAGCAACACTCATTACAAGCCACTAACAATGTTAGAACATCCAAAATTAGAAAGACTTATCTTTGGACCTCACAATCTTATCAGTTATGAGCCATCTAATTTGACTTTCAAACTTAGACTAGATGTAAGGGTGGAAAAACTGCAGATATGCCTGATAAAAAATTTGTGGATTTCCTACAACAATACACCTAGAAACACTAGATATTTTATTTCAGTTCTAAATTCTTTAAGCTATTATTTTACTGAGAAAAAAAGCACTAACAAATTTAAAGTTTTTATTGTTCTTAGGGGAAAGAAATAGGGAGTATTTCAGACATGGATAAAGGTAATGGATTTTGTAAAGGACTATATAACCCCTATGTATAAAGGATGTAATGATTTAATAGAGGCATTAGATTATGCCCGCAGAAATCTAGAGCCAAAAAATTACACTACTCCAGCTCTAAGAGCAAATATAAAAGAAGTTCCCTAATATAATATTAAAAAAGACACAGACAAAATTATATTTTGTGATCATTGTTCTGATGATTTTAAAAGACTAAATCATGAAAATGAAATTTTAAGACAGGACAATGAAAACCTTATAAATGAAAAAGGACAAATGTTAGAACATATAAGTATATTACAAGATAGTATAAAGATTCTTCATTATGAATTATCACAACAGACTCAACAAATTTATAAGATACAAATAATCCCAAAAAGTTATCCATCTTCTTCAAAAAAGGATAAGAAAGATGTGCATTCCCTAATGAATGTAGAAAGACCAATTGTATCAGGTAAAGATACAGTTAGTCCAGCTTAAACGGTAGCTAGTAAAGACTCCTCAAATTCGTTAATGTGTGTGCATTCCCTAATGAATGTAGAAAGACCTATTGGATTATGTAATGATGTAGCTAGTCCAGCTAAAATGGTAGTTGGTAAACACTCATCAATCCATTGACGGTTGACACTTCCAAAAAGTGTAAAGAGAATACTCTGAGCCAGTTTTAAGACCACAGGTATCTAGACAACACGAAGGAAGCTCTTGCAAGACTAGGAAAGGATTTATACTAGGGAAAAAGAAAAATGAAAATAAAAATATAGAAAAAATAGTAGTAGACTCAATAAAAAAATTGTTAGTAGAACAACTGCCCAAAGAAATAGCAATGAATCCAGAACCGCCGAAACCAAGATCTAGAATTTTCTCAATTCCAAGAGAAGTAATAAGATCACCCAGAAAAGGAACAAAATTGGGACTATCAAACAGAGACAGTGACAAGTATGATCGAGATTATAATTCGGCCATAGATTAATTTGCCCAAGACCCAAATGTAGACGATGATTCAGGAATGGATTTTGACTCACAAGCTTTACACAATTTTTACACATAAGCAATGATGATATCTAAAAAATACAAAGTGAGAGATATATGCAATGATATAACAGATGAATAAATAGGAAACAAATGGACAGAGGAGAGTTAGAGTTACATAGATCATTGTATGTTCTCTGTAGTTTGTAAATTATGTTTGAATTATAGCAAGTTCATATTTTCTTTAAGAAGTGTTTTAATATTATAGATCTGGATAGCCGTGCAGACTACTACTAGTTTTTTGATCTTGTAAAATTAGTAAATTATTTATTAGTATGTATTTACTCGTAGATGTTTTTTAAATACTATAGACCTGGATGGCCGTGCGAATTACCGCCAGTTTTTTGGTCTTGTATTGTTGGTAAATTACTTATAAATATACCCCTAGTATATGGTTATTCTCTTAGTGTTTAGAAATAACAATGGATTAATCTATAAATTCTTAGGGAATTAAAAAAGTCTGATAACGATTTGAAAGAACTGTTGTATCATCTCGGGTTGTGATTAAAGAAGCCATTGCTAAGTACCAAAAATTGAAGAGAAAGAGATGAACAGGGTATAAAGCAAAAAAAATTATTTTGTTGAGAGAAAATATATTTTGATCTTTATAACTTGTCTACTACATTGAACTAAGGATAACGAAGGAAGGAGTACTGAGTAGGATTTAAACCATATTGTAAAACATCCTCTCTAACTCTACTTTTATTTCTCATACCTATTTTTCTGCTTTGATTACTTCTTTCTTGTTTCAATTGAACCTACTCCTTTTATTATTATCGGTTTATTATTTTGCCATTTATTTAGGATAAATCACAGTTAAAACACATCCATTTGCTTTACAAGTTCAAAGACAATGCTTGAGGATCATCTGATGTTATGTTTAAAATTTTTTCTTTATTACCACCTTCTTGTAATCTAATGGGTTCTTCTATTGGAATTATTTTTCCTCTTGGTTTTATGTCTTGTTCAACTTGAGTGTCTAGTTTCTCCTTTTGTGTTTATATACATTAAATGATAAGTTGGCTTTATTATTTCTTTCATAGTAAATTTTTCTAAGTTCCATTCTAGTCCTGCATAGTCTTCTTAATTTATCTTTCGGGTTTCATTAATTTAATACCTTTATTTCCCATTAAACTTACTACAGCATCTATTCTTAGTCTAAATTTTGTACTACTATTAGTGACAAGTTTTTCTATAAATCTTACACTTATTAGTAAATTATTTCCATTATTCATTTCTTCATAACCTTTACTTTGGATGCTTATCTTTATATATTTTCTAAATTCTAGAAAATTTATCATATAGTCTAGACTACAATAAAAAAGCCCTCCTTTTGTCGACATGTCTACTTCTGTTATTACAATTATAGATCTTTTTGAGTCTAATCTATTATCATAGATTGTAACTAATACTTTAGTTCCTAGATTTTTTTCTAGTTAGTCCTTTTAGGCCTACTACTATGAGTCCCCTGTACATAAGGGCTCATGTTTGACTTGACAATTTGTCTTCAAGATTCTGAACTTATTAGATTTATACTAGTGCTATATTTACCAATTATGCATAATTGTTCTTCTTTAAAAGTTTAAATAATTGTGTCATTGAAAACATTTCTTTATTATATAGTGTCTTAGCACTTATTAATTTTAATTTGTTTTGTTGAAAAAGTTGTATATCTTTATATACATCTAAAATTTCTTCTAGCTGTTATCTTGGAGTCATTTTTTTCCTATTTATTATTTTAGATAGCACATAATTTGTTAAACTATTTTGGGTAAAACCTGATCTTGGTTTGCTTAGTAGAGTTTAGCTATTCTTTCTCCTTTTGAGGAATTAATTCTACTTTCTTTAGTTCTTCTATTAATTCTTCTATACTAGCTTGTTGATCGATCGCTGTTCTCTATAATGTTTTATTATTCTATTATTACGTCCTATATCATTTATAACACCTTCTAATTTTCATCTTAAAGAACTTATATATTCTTTTAAAAATTTCAATTCTAGTGTAGTTAATATTTTTAAATAATTACTTAAGATTAATTCTAGTTCTATTTTTTCTGCTCTTTGTATTATTTCTTTATTTAAATACCAATATCTTATTCTTATATTTCTAGCAAATGCATATCTATTCATTAAGTGGTCGTTACATAGATCATTGTATTTTATCCCTAGTTTGTAAATTATTTTTGAATTATGTCAAGTTCATATTGGTTATCAGAAGTGTTTTAAAGACTATAGATCTAGATGGTCGTGCAGATTACCGCTAGTTTTCCAATTTTGTATTGTTGGTAAATTACTTATAAATATACCCCTAGTATATGGTTATTTTCTCAGTGCTTAGAAATAACGATTGATTAATATGTAAATTCCTAAGAAATTTAAAAAGTCTGATAACAATTTGAAAAGACTGTTGTATCATCCTGGGTGTGATTAAAGAAGCCATTGCTAAATTCCTAAAACTGAAGAGAAAGAGATGAACATGGTATAAAGGAAAAAAATTATTTTCTTGGGAGAAAATATATTTTTATCTTTATAAGTTGTCTACTACACTAAACTAAGGATAACGAATGTGGGAGTACTGAGTAGGATTTACACCATATTGTAAAACATCCTCTCTAACTCTACTTTTATTTCTCATACCTATTTTTCTGCTTTGATTACTTGTTTCTTGTTTCAATTTTATCTACTCCTTTTGTTATTATCTATTTATTATTGTTTTGATACCAATAATAAACAGATAATAATAAATGGAGTAGATAAAATTGAAACACTTAATTAAAGCAGAAAAATAGGTATGAGAAATAAAAGTAGAGTTAGAGCAGAAGTTTTACAATATGGTGTAAATCCTACTCTGTACTCCCTCCTTCGTTATCCTTAGTTCAGTGTAGTAGACAAGTTATAAAGATCCAAATATAATTTTTTTTTCAGGATGTATACAGGCAAAGACAAAGGAAAGGCAGATGCTTCATCCTGTCAAGACTATTTAAAGAAACTACTAAGAACACTCATTACAGGATACTAAAAATGCTTAAACATCTGAAATTAGAACGACTGATCTTCGGACCTCACAATCTCATTAGTTATGAGCCATCCAATTTGACTTTCAAACTTAGACCAGATGTAAGGGTGGATAAACAACAGATCTTCCTGATCGACAATTTATGGATTTCCTACAACAAGGCACCTAAAGACTCTATATATATATATATGTGTGTGTGTGTGTGTGTGAAGAAAAATCAGTTAAGCTTATGTAAACTCGCAATGTGCGTTATTTGGAGTCAAAATAAAATTTCTTCATCAAAAATTTTTCAGTCAAACTTAATTAATTCACAGTTGGAAGATCACCTTGATAATCAATAGTTGAATTAAAATTTAACTATGATATTTCTTTTGTTTGTTAAAAACTAAAAATTAGTTTAGCTTTAGAAGTAATTACAATATTTATGAATTACTATATAAATAAATTAATTTAGTGAACAAGCTATCACTATCTTTAACCCCAGAATTTTCATTTAGAGTTTCTCTTAGTTAAATATTGTCATTATTTGGATCCATTTTTCAAAAAAAAAAAAATTATTGTAGGTGAAATTTGTAGATGATAAACATTGAGGACATAAATTATTTTTTTTTTTGAGAAAGGAGAAATAGAAATGAAGAACTAAAAACTTGTAAAGTAGAAGAATTAAAGAGATGCAGGTATTGGAAAAAAAAGATACAAGCCTAGAGGTTGTTTTTATTTGGGATGGAAAGGTTGGCGGAAAACATGGTGGTTTGAAGCGAAAGGACATTGTGGTCTTTTACGTGCGTTGTGCCAAGTTATGTCAAATTGTAATGACCTAACCTGTGAAATTTTACTATTGATGTGATTTGATGATTTTGTCCTTCCCCATAGTAACTACATGTTGATTTTGGGGTGTAGGTATGGTTCACATAATTTCCAGTACCTTTGGGAGGGTTTTACGAGAGTTTGTGGCGTTTAAAAGCTCTAAAGGTTTCACAGTTCACTTTGATCAATATTTGATGATCTGAGTACCGGATGACGATTTGAATAGTTTCTTTAGATATATAATGTTGAATTTGGATTGATAGTAGGGTTGGTTAAAGTTTGGAGATTTTAGTTTGCATTTCAATACTCCATTTAAAAATCTAGTAAAGTATGCCATAAACGGATCCTGAAGGTTAATTTGTTGAAAATGATCTTTTTTCAAAAATTTAACGTTGTCATTGAGTCTAGAATATCGAAATTATCCTATAGCATATATGATGTGTTTATGTAAGGTCTCAACTAAATCCTGAGAATCTATCTGAAGCGTTATTGGCTTACACCAAAATAAACACTTAGTGATATGTGGAGCAGCCCCTTAAGTTTACCAACTACCACTTAAGCGGTAGTTGCTTTAGTGGCAAGTGGTTGCTTAAGTCACGCCTACTTTAGAGGCACTTGACCTCTTAGGAGATGGCCATTCTAGTGGCTTGACCACTTTATTAATAACAAGCCGCTTACCAGTGGTTGCTTAAGCAGACAAAATAGTCGACTAAGTGGCCACCTATAACGACCCAAAATCACCTCCCGGGATGTCACACGGTGCTTAAGGCTACAAGTTGCCCCAAGCTAACCCTTTAAGCTGTTACTACTTATAATAACTCATTTCAAGATGAAATAAATAGAACACTGGCATAGTTATATCAAATGATAGGAAATGCCAAAAAAAAACTAAGTCCAACGACCACAAATCTGGAAATCTTAACATAACAATAGTTTGATAACTAGTCTGGCAAAGCCTAGTTATTCACCATTCATGAAGTCCATATTCACCACCACCCACTTCCAAGTGGGTATAACAAACTCTTGCATTCCACCACCAGGTCTTTGGTGCTCTACCTTAACCTGTTGGCATATTGCACACTTTGCTACGAACTCGGCTATATCCTTCTTTATACTACCCCACCAATAGATTTCCCGCCAGTTGCGGTACATCTTGGTGGTGCCAGGATGAATAGAATACCATGCGCCAAGCACTCCAACCATAATCCACTGCCTCAGATCATTAACACACGGAACACACAACCTACCCTACAATCTCAACATGCCATCTCCTCCTTGGGAGAAACTCTCTACCTTTTAGTCCTTACCTTACTCCTTCAGTCTGACAAAACTAGGATCTCTGTCTTGCTTCTCCCTCAATTTCGAAACTAAAGAGGATTAGGAACTACTTTGCACCAAAGTACTTCCCTCATCTGAATCAAGCAACCTAACACCAAATCTATCCAGTCGATGCACACCTCTACATGAGTAAAACTACCCATAGATAATCTGCTAAGCGCATCTCTCACTACATTGGCCCTACCTACATGATACAATACAGTCATATCATTGTCTTTTAACAACTCTAACAACTCTTATGCCTAAGATTCAACTCTCTCCGAGTAAACACATACTGCAGGCTCTTATGATCAGTAAACACATTAACATGAACACCATAAAGATAGTGTCTCCAAATTTTCTAAGCAAAGGCCACAACAACTAATTCTAGATCATAGGTTGGGTAGTTCTTTTCGTGCAAATTCAACTGTCTAGAGGCATAGGCTATAACCTTACCTCTTTCCATCAACACACAACCCAAACCAACTCTAGAGGCATCACAATACACCACAAATCCATCTGTATCATTAGGAAAATTCAATTCAGGGGCTGAAGTAAGTAGAGTCTTCAACTCTAGAAAACTCTTCTCATAGGAATATGACCACTAGAACTTAACTCTTTTTTTGGGTCAACCGGGTCATGGGATATGCAATAGAAGAAAAACCTTCAACAAAACGACCGTAGTAGCCCGCTAGACCAAAGAAACTCCTAATATCAGACAGAGAAATAGGTCTTGGCCAATTTCTTACAGATTCTGTCTTTTGGGGATCAACTCTAAGGTCTTTGGCTGAAATGATATGACCTAGAAAGGCTACAGACCTTAGTTAAAATTCAAACTTGTTGAACTTAGTGAACAACTGGTGACCTCTAAGAGTTTAGAAAACAATTCTAACATGATCTACATGGTCATTCTAAGTACGGGAGTACACAAGGATGTCATCTATGAACACTATGACAAACATATCAAGATATTGCTTAAACACTTGATTCATGAGGTTTATAAAGGCTGCTGGGGCATTTGTTAGCCCGAAAGACATTACTAGAAACTCAAAGTGACCATAGCAGGTTTAGAAGGTTGTTTTTGGAATATCACATTCCCTCACTTTAAGTTGGTGATAGCTGGATATAAGGTCTATTATGGAGAAATAACTTGCACCTTGCAACTAATCAACATGTCATCAATTTTAGGAAGAGGATACTTATTTTTTATTGTGAGCTTGTTAATATGACGATAGTCAATGCACATATGCAAAGAACTATCTTTCTTTCACATGAATAGAACAGGTGCACCCCAAGGAGAAATACTAGGCCTTATGAAACCTTTGTTTAAAAGATCCTTGAGTTGTTTCTTAAACTCCTTAAGATTTACAAATGCCATATGGTATGGCAGAAAATAAATAGGTTGAGTGTCATAATGAAGGTAAATCCCAAAGATTATCTCTCTATCGGGAGGTACCCCCGGGAGATCTCCAGAAAAACATCAGGAAACTCATTAACAATATTGACTAACAGAATAGTTGGAGCCTCAGACTCAGTGTCTTTGACTCTAGCTAAGTGATAGATGCAACCTTTGGATATTAGATTTTTGGATTTGAGAGAGGAGATAAAATGACTTTTGGGAGATATCAAATTCTTAGACCACTCGAAAATTGGTTCAACGAGAAACTAAAACTTGACCACATGGGTACGACAGTCTATAGATGCATAACAAGAATGAAGCCAATCTATACCTAGAATAAGGTCAAAATACACCATGTCTAACTCGAGCCTGAGGTTGTGTCTAGATGTGATTATCAAATAGGGGATATAGGGAAACGGGTTTTACAGAGTTCAGTTATACCCAGTATATCAGGACTTCTTGATTTACCTTTTAAGTTGCTTGGAGGGTGTTCTATTGAATGTACCGAGTATTCCTCAGACTTCAAGTAGTGTCTTACCATTTGTACAGACATTTACTTATGGTATTCCTACTTCAGTGGTACAACCATCATCTATGATACCCCCACGTGTGGATTCAGTGTCTATCATACTTACTATTCCTCATGTTGCTTTGGGTTCAATGATGTCTTCTAATGATCAGAAGAGATTTTAGAGGTTTATTTATTTGGTGCATCTCAAGTTTAGTGGGGTGATTGGCGAAGAGGCCCATGAGTTACAGATTGACTGCCAGAAAAATTTATATAATCTTTGATCTCTTGAGTCTCATGGAGTTCCTATACTACCAATCAGTTGATGGATATAAATAGGGATTAGTGGAGGTCTTTTTCAATTATAGGACTTTGGGTTTACCCACTGTGACTTGGGGCTAATTTTATGTGGCCTTCATGGAGAGGTTTGTGTGGTATATCTTGAGAGATCATCTGTGTGATTAGTTTGATCATTTGGAGTAGGGCTCCATAACAATTTCAAGTATGAGGCACACTTTCATGCTTTATCTATGTATTTAACCGCCAGTGTTTTTATTAAGTCGTAGAGGAGTTTGGAAAGGGGTTAGTGGTCCTTATCAATTGGTGACATGACCTGAGCCAAGGCCTAGCTATGTCGGGTATCTCAAGTCCAATAAGGATCGGAGACCACCCCTATTACCAAAACCATCAACCACCTTAGACCCCATGTCGGATGAATACCGAACATATTGCAATATTATAGTATATCAATTAAAAGACAGCATGATAAGTCTATAACCAAAACTAAAACCAACAACCAAACAACCAATTCAATACCACCCATGTCCACAGTAGTCTGATAAAGCCTTTAATCAAAACCAAAGAATATTTAGTCGGGACATGCACCCGACAATTGCCGAATCCAGGACCAAATAGAATAGTAAAGATATAAAGAAATCCATAGCATGAAATAGGGTCTTCTAAAGTATGGAAGCTCACCACTTCAGTCTGACTTAAAAGTTTTCCTCAAAATACCTAGTCACTGAGCAGGAGGAGTGAAAGTATAACTGGTTCCTGCATCACGTGGGGAAACAATGTTCAAAGATGGTTAGTAGGGCGAAGGCCAGCATGTAACTCAGGGATAAAGACAATATAATGCCATCAATCCAAAACCAAGTAAAACAAATGGACATACTCATATTCAAATA
>NW_025892165.1:180192-182493 GCF_002878395.1 Capsicum annuum | reverse complement strand
GAAAATAATATCTTGTTGTATATTGAAATTTATAGCTGGGATTCATTAGAATATAGACAATCACTAATTTTAACTTTCTTTTTTAACCTTGTTGAGCAAGAAGTTTATGTGTTAACCTTTTGGGGGGGGGGGGGGGGTTTTTTTTTTTTTTTTTTAATTTTTGTTTTTAATTTTTTTTTTTTGATTATTTGGTTGTGGTTGTTTGGGTGTGGGGGGGTGGGGGGGGGGGGGGGGGGAGGTTATCATATTATTCTGTTAAATGTAGTGTTAAAATATTTTTTTAGAAACATTTATATGGTGTTGTTCATAGCTTTGCCCAAGTATGACATTCAGTTAGACATCTTAGTTTCAAGGTTGAGATACAACACTACTCGGTTAACATCTCATATGTTAGATTGGATTTGTTTTTTTATATTTTCAAACTTTTATCATTAGCTTAAGTTAAAACCAAAAAAAACGAACCAAACCGAACTAAACCGACAAGAACCAAACCGACAATTATTTTTCTGTTTGGTTTAAGAAATTTAAGAACCGACTAAGTTGGTTAGGTTATGGTTTTTATCAATAACCGATTCAAACCGACCCATGAACACCTCTACCTAGAGGTAATAAGCAGCATGGAATTCTTCATCACCTAAAATTCTAGAAAGAATACTTGCTAATAATTCTTTCTATCACTATCCAATATCATCTGCAAGTTGCAACAGTGTATAATATGATGGATGAAGAAATCATATAATATGAGAAAAAAATAATGTAACTAACCTATAAATCTTGTAATACCCCAAAAAATCCAAAACAATATTAGAGCCATGTACCAAGCTTATGCATAGTACATCATGGTTATTTTATAGTTTTATGAGTAGGTTAGATGTATATTAAGGCTTCAAATAACTCCCAGCTATCAGACGAATCAAAACATTCCTTACTGATTGAATTCTTGAGAAGGATATTGGTATAGTCAACTTCAAACGATCATATCTCTCATTATACTTGGAATTTTTGATCTCATGACCTATCAGCAGATAGATAATTGAATTAGCTTTCCAACGATATCAATTTTGTCTAAATTTGATATCGGAGCAAAGAGTTATTCTTATTTTACTCCAGCATGCCAGGCTGGAAACAGTGTGATGACATTGGTGGTAGGTTACCACATTTGTGACGCCCTACCACGAAGGTCGTCAGAATTAGGCAGAAACCATCAATTCCAGCTTCTGTATGACGACATTTTTGACGGCTTACCATATTTTTGACGCCTTGTCACAAATGTCGTCAGCTATTATTTTCAGCAACTGGGAATTTATTTCATAAGGATATTTTTGTCTTTTCCCTTCACTTCCCATGACTTATAACCCTCAAGGAACGTATTATCTTCCATTCTCTTTTGGTAAAATATCTCAAAAAGCTCTCTCATACACTTTCAATCTCAAGATTAGGATTTCCCCTCAAGATCATCTCCTCAGGAACAAGAACATTCTTTCCCAAAGGGGTTAAACCCCAGTCAAGAAAAATCAAGGGACAGCCTAAGAATTTCTTCAGGAACCTTCAGAAATATTAGATCTCTTTCAAGATCAAGCTTTAAGGTATGCATAGTGTTCATCTATGGATTCAATTCGTTCATAGAGTTCAAGAATCATGTTTTTAAATGTTATTTTGTAAACTTTTGTGGTGATATAAGCATGTACGCATTGATGATTGTTGTGCAAGTTTCAAGATGATATCTAAGGATGTTTTTCATAGAATATATGTGATTGTTGGTTGAAAATCATGACCTTTGGGTGGGTTGAACTAATGCAAGTATGAAATCCACCTATGCCTCGAAGAATGCATATAAGGTGTTTGATAAAATGCCTAGGATGATCGAAGTTCATATTTACATGATTTCAGGATATCTAAATGACAAGTCCATATTAACGATACACCTCAATATGAATGCCCATGCTATTTCTATATTCTTATGGTGATAGTATAAAGCATGTATGATGATGGAAATATGAATTTTGTGTGTGAATTATATATATGCTTTCCCTACCATGTTTGAGGTATTGATTAAGTACATGAAGTATACTATCCCCTACTTATGATATAGCGAATTATAGACTCCAATCTTGTGATCAAGCCATATCATGTGTGTCAGTTTTCTTCTATCGAGTCCTAGGGGTATTCGTACCCAAAAAACATAGCTGTGTGCCTAGAGCCATGTCATGTTGTCACGATAATCTCAGTCAAGCTATAATCTATAGAACTCAGTCAGTCATATGACTCAGGAAACCTCAGAAATCTCATGATCCCAGTTAA
>NW_025892165.1:177480-180092 GCF_002878395.1 Capsicum annuum | reverse complement strand
TGAGCCATGTCATGTTGTCACGATAATCTCAGTCAAGCTATAATCTATAGAACTCAGTCAGTCATATGACTCAGGAAACCTCAGAAATCTCATGATCCCAGTTAACTCTCAAATAATAGTACTACTCTGTCAATCAATGGAAGTCAGTTAATTTGTCCATGCACAGTCATTTGAATCATGTTTAGTCTCTTCAGATGGGAGTAGGATTTAGCACTGAGTGAACCCAAGGATGGGAACTCACCTGTATATGAGGGTGTGATTCTTAGCAGTCATCCTTGCATTCCAGAACTATATAGCCAGCATAGGTTGAGACATCTTAGCTTATTATATGAGGGTAGATGAGGTGGCTTAACTTGTTATATAAGGGTTCCCATTATTCTCACTAGAGTTACCTGTTATATGAGGGTTTCTCACATATTGTTCTTACCAGTGGCATAGTATTGACACCCTTCCAGTTAGGGCAGAGATTAGACCCTATCTTAGCTATTATGGCATACATAGGGCATGTCAGTTAAACAACTACCTCCCACAGCTTCAGTATCAGTCTCAGTAAAAAAACTTAGACAGTTCTTTAGATATCAGTATACTAGGACTATTAGATATGGTCAAATTCAGTTATAGCACGAAACTCAGAGAGTTTGACTAGATTCAGAGCTGTCAAATACAGTTATCCATGTTATCAGAACTACGATTCCAGCCATGTATTAGCGAACAGATTTATCCATCACGTACTCACGATCTTAGTTACTATGTATGTATATTTGTACTCTTACGTTTATATCAGTCAGTCAGTAGTATTATTCATGTATGTCAACCCTTTGCATTAGCCTACCTCACTTGTATACTCAGTACTCTAGTTGTACTGGCTCATTTGCGCTATGGTGCTTTCTTTTTATGTTACACAATAGGTTCAGAGACACGAGCCCCAGACCAGCAGTAGCAGTCGCATTCAGCATACAGAGTTGCAGTGAGTCCTCTTCATTCGAGGATGACATTATTTAATTTATTCCTTCATTTCTTTAGTTTAGTTTTTTATATTATTTCAGTTGAACCTTATGGCCTATTGTTCATGTTTTCTGTATTATTATGTCATGAATTGTAGTATACAGGTACAGATATCAGTCATGGGTTATCTTGTGGTCCCTCGGGGTCATAAGTACCGTGTAGCATTTCGGTTCAAAAAATTGGGGCTTTACAAACTTGGTGTCAAAGCCTAAGGTTCAATAGATTTCTAAAAAGTCTGAAAGACGCATCTAGAAGAGTCTTGGACATGGGTATGTTGCGCCACATTTATGTACAGGAGGCTATATGATGTTTTAGGAATAGTTTCCCTTCATTTAGTATTCATGTCCTGCTAGTAAACATAATTTTAAGTCAATCTATCAGTATAATCCGCTCTTCTCTTATTTCAGAAACATGCCTCCAAAGAGAAGAAATCAGTCAGCTCCTCAGCCCAAAGATCCTTTTGGAAAACATGTTTCTCATACAGAGTTCAGGACCATATTTACCGCTCTTGCTCAATCTGTAGCTCAGCAGTCATTCCAGCCAACCCAGTGGCCAATTCAGCAGCAGCTAGGATTTGGAACTTCACCCGAATGAACCCTCTGTCCTTCTTTGCGTCTAAGCCAGACGAGGATTCTCAGGAATTCATTGACAAAGTCCAAAAGGTCATTGATACCATGGGAGTCACTTCTTCATAAAGTGCCGAGTTAGCCACATATCAATTACAGGATGTTGCTCACACTTGGTACAAGTAGTGGTTGCTAGAAAGGTTAGGGGATGCAGGTCCTGTTTAGTGGGAAGAATTTGTCACGACTTTCTTAGACAGATTCTTTCCCCAAGAGCTGAGAGAGGCCAAAGTTCTTGAGTTCATCAATCTCAGGTAGGGAAATATGACAGTTAGAGAGTATTCTCTTAGATTTACTCAGCTATCCAGATATTCCCCTCATGTGGTTGCAGACAATAGGGATAAGATGAGCAAGTTCGTGTCAGGGGTAAATGATAGCGTGGTAAATGAGTGTAGGTCTGTGATGCTAAATAGCAATATGACTTTAGCCAGGCTTATGATCCACGCTTAACAAATAGAGGAACAGAAGGTTAAGACTAGGGAGAGGCAGAACAAGAGAGAAAGAGCAGGCAGTTTTAGTTTTGCTTAGGCCAAATCAGAGAGAGGAAATCGTTCGCAGTTTTATCCTAAGTCAACAGTTCCATCCCCTTTCTCCACTAGTGCCCCAGTGCCAAAGTTTAGGGATGGCGATAAATATAGGGCACCAGGATCTAAATCTCAGAGCAGTGTTAGCAATGCCGACACTTATCCTCAGTGTCAGACCTGCGGTAAGCACCATCGGGGTGTGTGTAGAGCGGGTTAAGGTATTTGTTTTGGTTGTGGCAAGCCAGACCACAGAGTTAGGGACTGTTCTCAGCCAGGTCCTCAGGGTCAGCTGAATTATTCCACAGCCCAGTTTGATCGCTCGAACCAGTAGGGTGCCACTTCCAGTGCTACTAGTGGGAAACGCCCAAATAGACTCTATGCTCTTCAGACCCAAAAAATCAGGAAAATTCTCCTGATGTCATTACTGGTACATTATAGATTTTCCATGTTTATGTTTATG
>NW_025892165.1:164548-174480 GCF_002878395.1 Capsicum annuum | reverse complement strand
TTCGTCTTTCAGGGGTCAGCTTATTTCCTACCTTCGGGCAAGGAAAATGATTTCTAAAGGGTGTGTGTATCATCTCGTGCATGTTAAGGATTCTAGTTTTGAATTTCCCAGTCTCGAATCAGTCCCATTGGTTAATAAATATGCAGATATCTTTCATGATGATCTTCCAGGCATTCCTCCCAAAAGGGAAATAGACTTCGACATAGACCTTCTCCCAGATACTCAGCCTATTTCTATTCCGCCATACAGAATGGCACCAGCAAAACTCAAGGAACTGAAAGATCAGTTGATGGATCTCTTAGATAAGGGATTCATCATGCCCAATGTATCCCCATGGGGTGATCCAGTCTTATTCGTGCGCAAGAAAGACAGTTCTCTCAAAATGTGTATTGATTACTATCAGCTCAACAAAGTCATGGTCAAGAACAGGTATCCGTTACCTAGGATAGAAGACTTGTTTAACAAACTTCAGGGTGCCAGTTATTTCTCCAATATAGACCTCAAATCAGGCTATCATCATCTCAGAGTTAGAGAATGTAACATTCCGAAGACAACTTTTTGTACTCGGTATGGTCACTTCGAATTTCTAGTCATGTCCATTGGTCTTACCAATGCCCCTACAGCTTTTATGGACTTGATGAATTGGGTGTTTAAGCAATACTTGGACACAGTCGTCATAGTCTTCATAGGTGATATTTTGGTCTATTCTTGTACAGAGCGTGATCATTCAGACTATCTCATAATTGTTCTTCAGACTCTCAGGGATCACCAGTTGTTCGCCAAGTTTAGTAAGTGCAAATTTTGGATAAGATTAGTAGAATTCCTTGGTCATATTATTTTTTGTGAGGGAATTAGAGTATATCCTCAAAAAACTGAAGCAGTAAGAAACTGGCCCAGACTGGTATCTCCAATAGATATTAGGAGTTCTTGGGTTTGGCTGGCTATTACAGATGGTTTGTCGAGGGATTTTGTTTTATTGCATCTCCTATGTCCAGATTGACTCAGAAGAAGGTCAAGTTTCAGTGGTCAGAACCTTACGAGAAGAGTTTTCAGGAGTTGAAGACTCGACTCACCTCAGCTCCAATTTTAGTACTTCCCGACGGTTCTGATGGATTCGCAGTATATTGTGATGCATCAATAGTAGGTTTAGGTTGTGTCCTCATACATCATGGTAGATTCATAGCATACGCCTCCAGACAGTTAAAGCCCTATGAGAAGAATTATCCTACTCATGACCTTGAGTTAGCAGCAGTTGTCTTTGCCTTAAAGATTTGGAGGCATTATCTATACGGTGTTCATGTATACATCTTCATAGATCATAAGAGCCTTTAGTATGTCTTTTCCTAGAAAGATATCAATCTTCGTCAGAGAAGGTGGTTAGAGCTCTTGAAAGATTATGACATGAGTGTCCTTTATCATCCTAGCAACGCCAATGTAGTGGCCGACATACTCAGTAGACTGTCCATGGGTAGTGTTTCCTATGTTAAGGATAGTAAGAAGAAACTATCTCAAGAGATTCATCAGCTTGCTAGACTAGCCATTCTCTTAGTCGACTCTTCAGAGGGTGGTGTATCTGTTCAGAGTAGTTCAGAGTCATCTCTAGTTTTCAAGGTAAAAGAGAAGAAAGATAGGGATCCTAGCTTTTTCAATCTGAAAGAGTCAGTTCAGTGTTAGGAAGTAGAGCTTTTGTCCCAAGGTGAAGATAGTGTTCCTCTTTGTCAGGGCCATCTATGTGTTCCCAGTGTAGATGACTTGAGGCAGCGAATTCTTAAAGAAGTGCATGGTGCGCGATATGCTATTCATCTAGGGGAAACTAAGATGTACCACGACTTTTGTGAGATCTATTGGTGGAGTGGAATGAAGAGGGATGTTGTAGAGTTTGTGGCTAAGTGCTCTATATCTCGGCAGGTTAAGATGGAGCATCAGAAACCTTGTGGTTCCATGAAGGAGTTCACCATTCCTACTTGGAAGTGGGAAGAAGTGAACATGGACTTCGTGATGGGTTTGCCTAGAACACGTCATCAGCATGATTTAGTTTGGGTCATTGTAGACAGAATGACCAAGTCAGCTCATTTCCTTCCAGTTCGTACCTCCTATTCAGTAGAGGATTATGCCAAACTCTACATCAGGGAGTTAGTAAGATTACACAATGTTCCACTATCTATCATCTCAGAAAGAGGTACCTAGTTTATCTCTCACTTCTGGAAAGCATTCTAAAAGGGTTTTGGTACCCAAGTTCATCTCAGTACAACATTTCATCCTTAGATAGATGGTCAAGCAAAAAGGACCATTCAGACACTAGAAGATTTGCTAAGGGCGTGTGCAATTGATTTCAAGGGAATTTGGGATGACCACTTGCCTTTGATTGAGTTTGCATACAATAATAACTATCACTCCAGTATTTAGATGGGTTAATTCGAAGCTCTCTATGCTAGGAGATGTAGGTCTCCGATTGGTTGGTTTGAAGTTAGTGAGACTGCAGTCATAGGGCCTGACTTAGTATTTGATGCCTTAGAGAAAGTTCAGTTGATCAGAGAAAGACTTCGGGCTGCTCAGAGCTGATAGAAGTCTTATGGTGATGTTCGTAGAAAGGATATCGAATTCGAGGTTGATGACTATATCTATCTTAAGATCTCTTCCATAAAGGGAGTGAAGAGATTAAGCAAGAAGGTAAAACTCATTCCTCGATATGCTGGTCCCTTCAAGATTCTCAGTCACTTCGGCAAGGTAGCCTATGAGCTCAAATTTCCTTCAGATCTAGCCTCAGTTCATCCAGTCTTCCATATCTCTTAGCTCAAGAAGTGCATAGGTGACCCAGCAGTTGTAGTCCCTATTCAGAGCGTCGACATTCATAATATCCTGTCTTATGAAGAGATTTTAATTGAAATCCTCGACTATCAGACTCATAGGCTGAGGAACAAAGAAGTCCCTCTAGTCAAGGTTCTTTGGCAAAATCAGTCCATAGAGGGAGCTATTTGGGAAGCAGAAGTAGACATACAAACCAACTACCCTCATCTTTTCTCCACTAATTCAGACTTAGCTCGAGGTAACCATTTTCCTTAATCTTATTCAGTTACATGTTTAAAATTCCAGTATAAAATTAGTATCAAGTATCAGTGCATAGCTTATCATGCATTCATGAGTTCAACTTATCAGTCATGCATCAGATATGCATGTTCAGTTGGGATATATACAGTTTTGAATTCAATTTAGTCCTAAATCATTTGCCAGTTGATCATGATTAGTGTATGCGTTGTTTATCTTTTCTCCCCTCCCAAGAAGTCATCATTCGAGGATGAATGTTTCCAAGGGGGAGATATTGTAATACCCCAAAAAATCAAAACCAATATTAGAGCCATGTACCAATCTCATGCATAGTACATCATGGTTATTTTATAGTTTTATGATTAGGTTAGGTGTATATTAAGGCTTCAAATAACTCCGAGCTATCAGATGAATCAAAACATTCCTTACCGATTGAATTCTTGAGAAGGATATTGGTACAGTCAACTTCAAATGAGAATATTTCTCATTATACTTGGAATTTTTGAGCTCATGACCTATCCACATATAAATAATTGAATTAGATTTCCAATGATACCAATTTTTCCGAAATACAACATTGGAGGAAAGAGTTATTCTTATTTTACTCCAGTATGTCAGGCTAGAAACATTGTGACGACATTTGTGGTAGCTTACCACATTTGTGACGCCCTACCACGAAGGTCGTCAGACTTAGGCAGAAACCATCAATTCCAGCTTCTATGTGATGACATTTTTGTTGGCTTACCACATTTTGATACCTTGTCATAAATATCGCCAGCTATTATTTTCAGCAACTGGAAATTTATTTCATAAGGGTATTTTGGTCTTTTACCTTCACTTCTCATGACTTATAACCCTCAAGGAACTTATTATCTTCTATTCTCTTTAGTTAAAACATCTCAAAAAGCTCTCTCATACACTTTCAACCACAAGATTAGGGTTTTCTCTTAAGATCATCTCCTCAGGAACAAGAACATTCTTTCCCAAAGGAGTTAAACCCTAGTCAAGAAAAATCAAGGGCAAGCCTAAGTATTTCTTCAGGAACCTTCAGAAACATTAGATATCTTTTAATATCAAGCTTTAAGGTATGCGTAGTGTTCATCTATGGATTCAATTCGTTCATAGAGTTCAAGAATCATGCTTTTAAATGTTATTTTGTAAACTTTTGTGCTGATATAAGAATGTACACGTTGATGATTGTTGTTCAAGTTTCAAGATGATATCTAAGGATGTTTTTCATGGAATATATGTGATGGTTGGTTGAAAATCATGAACTTTGGGTGGGTTGAACTAATGCAAGTATGAAATCCACCTATGCCTTAAAGAATGCATGTAAAGTATTTGATAAAATGACTAGGATGTTAGAATTTCATATTTACATAATTTCATGATATCTAAATGACAAGTCCATGTTAGAGATACACTTCAATATTAATGCCCATGTTATTTATGTATTCTTATGGTGCTATTATGAAGCATATATGATGATGGAAATATGAATTTTGTGTGCGAATTATATCCATGCTTTCACTACCATGTTTGAGATGTTGATTTAATACATGAAGTATACTATCCCCTACTTATAATATAGTGAATTATGGACTCCAATCTTGTGATCAAGTCATGTCATGTGTGTCAGTTTTCTTCTATCGAGTCCTGAGGGTATTCGGACCCAAAAAACATAGATGTGTGCCTAAAACCATGCCATGTTATCACGATAATCTCAGTCAAGCTATAATCTATAGAACTGAGTCAATCATGTGACTTAGAAAACCTCAGAAATCTTATGATCCTAGTTAACTCTTAGATAATAGTACTACTCTGTCAGTCAATAGAAGTCAGTTGATATGTCCATGTATAGTCAGTTGAATCATATTGTCTCTTCAGATGGGAGTAGGAGTTAGCACCGAGTGAACCCAAGGATGGGAACTCATATATATATAAGGGTGTAATTCTTAGTAGTCATCCTTGCATTACATAACTATGTAGTCAGCATAGGTTGAGATATCGCAGCCTGTTATATGAGGGTAGATGAGGTGGCTTAACCTGTTATATGAGGGTTCCCACTGCTCTCACTAGAGTTACCTGTTATACGAGGGTTGCTCACATGTTGTCCTTACCAGTGGCGTGGTATTGACACCCTTCCAGTCAGGGTAGAGATTGGACCCCATCATATCCATTATGGAATACATGGGGCATATCGGTTAAACAACTACCTCCCACAGTTTTAGTATCAGTCTCAGTAAAAGAACTCAAACTATTCTTCAGATATCAGTATACCAGGGCTGTTAGATACAGTCAAATTTAGTTATAGCACGGAACTCAGAGAGTTTAACCAGATTCTGGGCTGTCAGATATAGTCATCCATGTTATCAGAGCTATGGTTCCAGCCATGTATTAGCGTATAGATTTAGCCATGACGTACTCACGATCTTAGTTACTATATATGTATGTTTGTACTCTTACATTCATATCAGTCAGTCAGTAGTATTATTCATGCATGTAAACCCTTTGCATTAGCCAACCTTACTCGTATACTCAGTACTCCAGTTGTACTAATGCATTTGAGCTATGGTTCTTTCTTTTTATGTTACACCATAGGTTCAGAAGCACGAGCCCTAGATCAACTGTAGCAGTCGCATTCAGCATACAGAGTTGTAGTGTGTACTCTTCATTCGAGGAAATCATTATTTGATTTATTCATCCATTTCTTCAGTTCAGTTTTACGGAGTTAGTTGGAGACATGTTCCTTCAACTCCTTATTTCAGACAGCACTTAGAGGCTTTTGGATTTACGCTCAGATGTATCTTTCAAATTCAGTTTTCAATTGTTTTGGGTATTTTCGCCCATATTGATGTTATATTATTTCATTTGAACCTTATGGACTATTGTGCATGTTTTCCACATTATTATGTCATGAATTGTAATATATAGGTACAGATATTAGTCATGGGTTAGCTTGTGGTCCCTCGGGGTTATAAGCACCGTGTAGCATTTCGGTTCAGAAAATCGGGGCGTTACAAATCTAAACTAAAAAAAAGTTTTTGGTTGATTTTATTGCCAGATACTATTGAACTATATGAGATTTTACACATTGACGGTCGTTAAGGCCAATTTCTAGTGATGCCCCATATAGCGTATTAAGAAGCCGTTTGGGACTGTTGTTAGAAATATGCTAATTTAAAAAATACTTTTATAAAAAAATTGCTTTTATACAAAAAATAATTTGTGTTTGGCAAATTAATTTGAAAAGTGTTATAAAATAATAAAGAACAAATAAAAAGAGTAGAGAGAGAATAGAGAGTAATCCTTATTTTTCTTGAGGGATGAGAGATTATAAGATTGTCAATACAATGAACAAAACCCCTCTATTTATAGGAGAAATTTACTCCTAGTCTGAGTAAAAGATGGATGCTTCAAATCTTATTAGATATCAAAGTAGATCTTGATAGACATTCACTATAATGTAAATACATTTATAACACTCCCTCTTGAATGTCTAATTGGTAGGTAATGTGCCTCGTTAAAACCTTACTAGAAAAAACCCAGTAGGAAAAAAATCTAGTGAAGGAGAAATAGTACATATCTCTAATAATACGCATTTCGGCTACCTTATTAAAACATTACAAGGAAAACCCAGTGGATTAAACCTCATAAGGAAAAAAGAGTACAACGCGTATTAACTCCCTCTTAATTAGAACATCCTTGACCTTTGTATCTCGATCTTCTGCAGGATCTTCTTGAAAGTTTCAATTGGAGAAGATTTAGAGAATAAATCAGTCACATCGTCAGTTGAACGAATCTGTTATATGTTGATATCACCATTCTTTTGTAGCTCGTGTATGTAGAAAAGCTTTGACAAAATGTGCTTTTCTCTATCTCCATTTATAAATCCTCCCTTAAGATGTGCTATGTATGCTGAATTATCTCTGTATAAAATTATGGGTAGATTGTCGTATTTCACACCATATTTTTCTCGAATGAAATGTATCATGGACCTCAACCATACACATTCTCGGCTTTCTTCATGAATAACTATTATCTCAACATGATTCGATGAAGTGGCTATAATAGACTGCTTTGTATATCTCCAAGATATGGCAGTATCCCCACATGTGAACACATTTTATGTTTGAGACCTAGATTTATGTGGGTTAGATGAGTACCCAACATCAGCATGACCAGTAAGATCGGGACTGCAATCTTTAGAATAAAATAAACTCATGTATCTTATCCCATTTCGATATCTCCTAGTAGGAGTAGAAATATACCTTGCTAATAAATTGAGCGAAAGGCTATATTAGGTTTTGTAGTTTTTACAAGATACATGAGTGCACCAATTGTACTAAGACATGGTACTTCATAACCAATCCAAATTGGTACATTTCTCATTTCAGCAAATAATCTTATTGCTTTTGAAAACTCTCCAAGAGTTTCAATAATTTTCAAGCTATAAGCTTGAACAATATAAGGATTATCAATAAGTTTCCCAGAAACTTTTATATTTTGAATCCTTAAAGAAGTTTTCATACAAATTTTGTCAAGTCATAATATTCAACTTTTTATGTGTGACATCTTCAAGTGTCTGGACTGAAAATCAAATAATTTTTCACTTACCAAGATGCATCCTTTCATGTCACTTGATAAATGTTTCTACGTCAACATGCTTAAATTAACGTAGAATTCAAATCCTTGTAATCTTTCACAATATTGTGTCAATATTGTGTCAAAGATATTGATGATATATCATTTTGTATCAGTTCACAATGTGACATAACATTTGATATCTCATCACTTTATTATTTTCAAGTACATGAACCTCTCATAAGGTTTCATGAAGTGGTATGTTGTAGGCTCTTCAAGAGCTCATTGCCTTCTTATTATGATTATTTTCTCCTTATTTTCAAGGACTATTTCATTTGGAACCGATCAGTCTACCAAGCTTCATGCATGCATAGACCTTTTCTTTTAGGAACACAAAATAAGAGCATTTGCGCTTAATATGAGATACTTTCAGCATTTGACTTGAATTATCTTGATGAGGATATGGTGATAATTTCTGACATATTTTATAGTGCTTATAATCTCCCTCTTATGTTAGGAGAACCAACATACATCCTCTACATCTTTGAGGAATCCATCTTTGTGCTTCATGGTATATTCATTAATCGTATACCACACATCAAAACTATTAGATGGAATAGTTGGTTCATGACCTTAAACTAATTGAGGGGGAATAAATAATCATAATTTATTTTTCTAATGTATACAAGTATTATTGTATGCAACATATCATATTTCATACCAACACATAAACTTTGTTCTCATTAGCGATGGTTTAGCTATTTATCGAAGGCATTCAATGTCAAACCATCATCATCAAGATAACTTTCTTGATTGAACAATCTGAAAATTATGTTCTTAACTCAATTTTATTGAGGAAACAACTTTATGAATGTAAAACTGTAGGTTGACAACGAATGTACATGTGATCATCTTATTGATGCATCTTTTCAACATATCACATGATAGGTGAACGGGCCTTTATTCACCTTTTATATTTTTCAGATTTAAGGAATTCAATCCCAACATTAGTTGGTCCAACCAACTTATCATAAGAACAAATAACATAAACAATTCTCGAAGAATCTTCTAGATCTTCAATACATGTCTAATATTCAATATGCACATCTTTGAGATATCACAATCGTTCATATCAATTTATGAACTTTTATTCTAGTAAACTCCAAGTTTACCATGACATGTGCTTTTTTTTCTTTAGTAAATTTCAGATTTACTATTACATGAATAAATTTCAGATTTACTACTTTAGAAGTAGATTTCAAAATAACTCTTCTAAGTTATTCTGCCTCATTTGGAGGTGAGTTATGATACCATCACAATTAAGTACACATTTACATTAATAAGCTTCTCATTCCTCAGGAATGGAATATAATCGTATCTTAAGACTATCAAATTATGATATCTTATAACCTCTTCCAAGATTTTGCTACTTCAGAAGCAAATCGAGGCATATATATGATATAGAGAATTATTCTCTATCATATCTTATGATCATAATATGCGTGTGAAAATATCATCACTTTTGATGATCATGATCATATTGTCCCACCACGCGTATATTCGTGTATTTAATCACTTGTCTTCTTTCAGATATATTATGCACAGCTACCACATACACCTCAAGAATGAAGTAAGTTGTCATATTTCAGACTTATCATATATTGCTATCACATTCATTTCATGGAATGGAGCATATTTAATGGGTCAAATTTCAAACTTTTCATCAAACACCTATTATTTTGCCTTAGCCATCACAATATCATCAATATGGTGTACTGAGATTCAAACTCAATATTTGATCCATATAAAGGCGTCTTAGGCATCAATCGGTGGGTTTTGAACCCAATATATTATCATTCTTTTTGATAATGGTGTTCTTGTTTGGCAGAGTCTCGTGTTGATTTACTAGCGAAAGATTTTCTCCATCTAGTCAGTAGGCTAAAGCTCGTGCTGATAACGTGTTATAAAAAAATAAAGAATAAAGAAGAAGAGTAGAGAGAGAATAAAGAGTAATTCTTATTTCTCTTGAGGGATGAGAGATCATAAGATTGTCAATATAATGAACAAAACCCCTCTATTTATAGAGGAAATTTACTCCTAGTTTGAATAAAAGATGGATGCTTCAAATCCTATTAGATATCAAAGTAGATATTGATAGATCTTGATAGACATTCACTATAATATAAATACATTTATAACAAAAAGTCCTATTTATAAATAGATTGTGTTTAGGTAATTCTTTTCAAGAAGTACTTTTGAGAGACAAATAACAAAAAATGACATATATCAATGGACTTTTATTA
>NW_025892165.1:123550-161548 GCF_002878395.1 Capsicum annuum | reverse complement strand
ATTCAATTACACATTATCAACATGAACAAAAGGAACCTAATCATGAAATTCACAAAGAAATCCATAAACTTGAATTTAGAAAAGGGATTGTTGGGCTTCATGGATGAAAGGAGTTCATGAATGAACACTATGCATACCTTAGTTCTCGATTTCATGAATATTGTTGGCGAGACTTTCTTTAAATTAAATCCCCAATTGAAACCCTACCTTGTTCTTGAGAGAAAATTAAGAGAAACTAGTATACTTTGGGTGAAGAAAGGCTAACTCACGTGTTATTGGGTTTAAATAGGGGTGAGAAATTTACCCGTTTATCCCTTGGATGCGTCATTTAAAATTGTAAGAATTTCCCGAACTGGACCCTTGGCGTGACGCGGCACTATCGCGTCGTGTCACTGGAATTTGATAATTGGGAAATTGGGCAATGGCGTGACACAGAGCCATCACGTTGCCACTTCCTTTATGACCTGGAAGTTTGGCGCGTCACGGGGGAAATTGCGCTGAGACACTAGAAAAGGACAATTGCCATTTTATCTTTTGGTACGGTGCCCCACTGACCAATATGGAACTGTTTTATGAAGGGAACCTGAAATCGTCATAACTTCTTACCCGGTTTTCAGATTTAGGCAAATTTTATATCGATGGAAAGCTTATTCAATTTCCTACATGATAAAAAGTGAAAATATTGAAAATACCATATGTACAAAAGTAAATTCATATTTCAAAGTAAGTTTTAGCATTCATGGGATAATTTCAAGCTAGGAAAAAGGTACGGTTATTACAGTTAGCAATGCCCGAACTAATCTTCTTTGTCAAACTTATGGTAAGAACCACAAGGGTTCGTACAGAGCTGGTATCAATGTCTATTTTGGATGTGGCAATCCAGGCCACAGAGTCATAGAATGCCCTAAGTTAGGTTATCAGAGTCATCTCCGCTCCTTAGCTCAGTCTGGTTGCCCAAATCAGTAGGGTGCCACCTCTAGTGCTACTAGTGGGAAACACCCAAATTGTCTTTTTGCTCTTCAGACTCGACAGGATCGAAAAATTCTCCTGATGTAGTTACTGGTATGTTACAGATCTTTCATGTGCATGTTTATGCTTTGCTAGGTCTAGAATCTTATTTGTCTTTTGTTACTCCTTACATAGCAGGCAATTTTGGAGTCAATCTCGAAATTCTAGCAGAGCTCTTTCATTCTCTACCCCAGTGGGTAAAACCATCATAGCCTGGCGGGTATACAGGAACTGCTCAATTATGATATTTCAAAAAGTCACTTCAGCAAACTTAGTCGAATTAGAGATGATTGATTTTGATGTCATTATCAGTATAAATTGGATTTATTCTTGCTATGCCATATTTTATTGTAGAAACAGAATAGTCCAATTTTAGTTCCCGAATGAACCCTTCTTAGAATGGAAGGGTAGTGTATCTACTTTCAGGGGTTAGCTTATTTCCTACCTTCGAGCATGAAAAATGATTTCTAGAGGATGTGTCTATCAACTTATTCATGTTAAGGAATCTACTTTTAAAACTCCTAACCTTAAATCAGTCCCAATTGTGAATGAATATTTAGATGTCTTTCCCTAAGATCTCCCAGACATTCCTCCCGAAAGGGAAATAGACTTCGGTATTGATCTTCTTCTAGATACTCATCCTATATCTATTTTGCCATAAAGAATGGCACCAGTAAGGGATTTATCAGGCCCAATATTTTCCTGTGGGGTGCACCAGTCTTATTCATGTGTAAGAAAGATGGTTCTCTCAGAATGTATACTGATTACCATCAAATCAATAAAGATTCAGTCAAGAACAAGTATCCTCTTCCCATAATCGATAATTTACTTCACCAAATTTAGGGTGCTATGTATTTATCTAAGATAGATCTCAGATCAAGCTACTATCAGCTCAGAGTCAGAGAATATGATATTTCAAAAATAGTTTTTCATACTCGGTATGGTCACTTTGAATTCCTAGTCATTTTGTTTGGTCTTACCAATGCCTCGGCAGCTTTCATGGACATGATAAACCATGCGTTCAAGCAGTACTTGGACATGTTTGTCATAGTCTTTATATATGACATTCTGGTCTATTCCCATTGTAAGCGTGATCATGCAGACCATCTCGAAATAGTACTTCAGACTCTCAGAGATCATCAGCTATTATCCAAATTCAGTATGTGAGAGTTTTGGCTAAGTTTAATAGCATTCCTTGGTCATATCATTTTCTAGTGATAGCATTAGAGTACATCCTCAAAAGACTAAAGAAGCAAGAAACTGGCCTCGCCTTGTCTCTCCATCAGATATCAGGAGTTTCTTAGGTTTGGCTGGTGATTACAGATGGTTTGTTGAGGGATTTTCTTCTATTGTATACCTATATCCAGATTGACTCAGATGAAAGTCAAGTTTCAGTGGTAAGATCCTTTCAAGAAGAGTTTTTAGGAATTGAAGACCCGACTCACCTCCGCTCTAGTCTTAGCTCTTCCAGATGGTTCTGATAGGTTCGTAGTGTATTGTGATACATCCAGAGTAGGTTTAGGTTGTGTCCTCATGCATCACAGTAAGGCCATATCCTACGCATCTAGACACTTTAAGCCTCATGAAAAGAATTATCCTACTCATGATCTTGAGTTGGAAGCCGAAGTTATTGCCATAAAGATTTGGAGGCATTATCTATACGACATTCATGTAGATGAGTTCACAGATCATAAGAGACTTCATTATTTCTTTTCTTAAAAAGATCTTAATCTTCGTCGGAGAAGGTGGTTAGAGCTCTTGAAAGACTATGACATGAGTATCCTTTATCATTCGGGCAAGGCCAACGTAGTGGCTGATGTTTTCAGTAGACTGTCCATGGGTAGTGTTGCTCATGTTAAGGACAGTAAGAAGAAGTTAACTTAGGAAGTCATCAGCTTTCCAGACTAGGCATTTGCTTAGTAGATATAGAAGAGGGTGATATATGGGTTCAGAGTAGTTTAGAATCATCTCTAGTTTCTGAGGTAAAAAAAAATCAAGATACAGATCCTAGCCTTTTTAAGTTAAAAGAGTCAGTCAAGGATCAAAAAGTAGAGGTTTTTTCCTAAGGGGGAGATGGTGTCCTACATTGTCAAGGTCGTCTCTGTATTCCAGGTGTAGATGAGTTAAAGCAACAAATTGTTATAGAAGCACATGGTCCATGCTACTCTATTCATCTAGGGGCCATAAAGATGTACCGCAACTTATGGGAGATCTATTGGTGAAGTGGGATGAAGAGAGATGTTGTCAATTTTGTGGCTAAGTTCTTTAAATGTTAGCAAGTTAAGATTGAGCATCACAAGCCTAGTGGGTCCATACAGAAGTTCAGTATTCCTACTTGGAAGTGGGAATAAGTGAACATGGACTTCGTGACGGGTTTGCCTCAAACTCATCATCAGCATAATTTGTTCTGGGTCATTGTAGACAGAATGACCAAATCAGCTCATTTCCTTTTAGTTCATGCCTCTTATTCAGTCTAGTATTACGCAAAACTCTACATCAAAGTGTTAGTCAGATTTTATGGTTTTCTGTTATCTATTATCTCAGGAAAAGGTACCCAGTTCACCTCTTAATTTTGGAAAATATTCCAAAAGGATCTTGGTACCTAAGTTCATCTTAGCACAACCTTTCATCCCTAGACAGATATCCAAGTAGAAAGGACCATTCAGACCCTAAAAGATATGCTAAGAGAGTGTGCATTTGATTTTGAGGGTAATTGGGATGACCACTTGCCTTTGATTGAATTTGTATACAACAATAGCTATTATTCCAGTATTCGGATGGCTCCATTCGAAGATCTCTATGGTAGGAGATGTAGATCTTAATTTGGTTGGTTCAAAGTTAGTGAGGCCTCATTCATAGGGCCTAACTTAGTATTCTATACCTTAGAGAAAGTCCAATTAATCAGAGAAAGACTCCAGGCAGCTTAGAGCTGATAGAAGTCTTATGCATATGTACACAGAAAGGATCTCGAGTTTGAGATTGATGACTATGTCTATCTAAATATCTCTCCCCATGAAGGGAGTGAAGAGATTCGGCAAGAAAGGAAAGCTCAATCCCCGATATGTCGGTCCCTTCAAAATTCTCAGTTATCTTAGCAAGGTAGCTCGAATTGCCTTCAGATCTAGCCTTATTTCATCTATTCTTCCATGTCTCTTTGTTCAAGAAGTGTATAGGTGACCCCACAGTTGTAGTCCCTATTCAGATCATAGATGTTCAGAACAGCGTCTTTTATAAAGCGATTTCAATTGAAATCCTAGACTATCAGACTCATAGACTGAGGAATAAAGAAGTCCCTCTAGTCAAAGTTCTTAGGCTAAATCAGTCCATTGAGGGAGATACTTGGGAAGCAAAAATAGACATGCGTACTAAGTATCCTCACCTCTGCTCCGCCAACTCAGATCAAGCTTAAGATTATAGTTCTCCTTAAGCTTCTCAGTTTATTGTTCTGACGTCAGTTACAAGCTTAGTATTTAGTTTATGTTCAGAATCCTATTATAAACTTGGTATTTAATCCCATTTTATTTCAGTCACGCATTCATGTACCATTTTAGTTATATTTATATATAATTATGCATCAGACATACATTCTCATTATGAGAAACTTAGTTCCTCAAAACACTTAGTCATGCATTCATGGATCAGTTATACATGCATCAGATATGCATATTCAGTATCACATGTTCAGTTATCAGTTATGTCAGTCATGAGATCATATTTCAATTATTCATGTTCAGTATGTACGTCAGTTTATTTTCTTTCCCTCACTCTCAGTCTCATTCGAGGATGAATGTTCCCAAGGGGGGATATTGTAATACCCCGAAGTTTCCTAGCTAATTTCATCCCAAGAATGTCTAGAATTAGATTATAATTGAATAATGATTATTCCATGAGGAGTTTTCAAGATTTTCATTTTTTATCATGTGGGAAATTCAATCTGATTTCCATCGATATAAGATTTGCCCAATTCCGATAACCGGGTTAGAAATTATGACTATTTCAAGTTCTCATCGTAAAAAAGCACCATATTAGTCAGCGGCACGCCACGCCACAAGAGAAAATGGCATTTGGAAAATTCCAGTAGGGGCCCACTATTATGGAGCGTCGTGCGAGGGCTCAAATTTAGAATTGTCCTTTTTCCAGTGTCTCAGCGTGATGTCTTCACGTCGTGCCAAAGTTCCAGGTCGCAATAGAAGGGGCAGCGCGATGGCTCCACATCACGTCAAGGGTTCAGTTCGAAAATTTTTTGCAATTTTTAAAAGACGCGTCCAAGGGTTAAAAGGGTCAATTTTCCACCTCTACTTAAACCCAATAACACTTGATTTAGCCATTCTTCACCAAAATATACTAGTTTCTCTCAAGAACAAGCTAGGGATTCTATTGGGGATTCAAATTCAAGAAGGTTTCATCATCAATCTTCATGAAATCACGAACTAAGGTATGCACAGTGTTCATTCATGGATTCCTTCAACCATGAAGCGCAAGAATCCTCTTTTAAATCATATATTATGATATCTATGTGGTGAAGTGATTATCTTCATGTTATTATGATTGTATGACTACCAAGATTGAATCTTTATCATGTTCTCATGAAACCATGTTAGTTTAGGGTTGAAATCTATGCAATGAAGTTAAATTGTGGAATCATAATGTATTTGATTTATGATCATACCTATGCCTTAAATGGAGCCCGCAATGTGTTTGATAGATTGCGTAGTGTAGTGGAAATCATGTACGATGGCTCAATTGTGTTTTAAATGCTAAATGCATACAATCTATTCATGTTTAACATGACTTACATATTAATGATTATTAATTATGCTTGCTTGAGAAAATGTTCGTAATACTAGAAGTATGTAAGCAAGCCATGATTATGTGCTCTTTTGCCCATGTATTAACTTAAGGCAGTCAAGTCCCTCATGAAATATTCCCCAACTATTATATGATGAATTGTGGACTCTATTCATATGTTCAAGAGTGTCAAATTATGTTAGTTTCCTTCTATTGAGTCTTGGAGGTACTTGTACCCGAATAATATAGTTGTGTACGTAGAACTATGTCGTGTTTCCACGATATTTTCAATCAAGCCATGATCAGTAGACTTCATTTAGTCTTACGACTCAGGAAATCTCAGTAATCTCATAAACCCAGTCAGACTAACAGGATTTAGTAGTATTCTGACAGTTAAAGAAATACAGTAAACTCAGTAACTCAGTTTAGTTAATTATGTTCAGAGTCTATTCAGATGGGAGTATTAATTAGCACAGAGTGAACCCAAGTATGGGAACACACACTATTAGATAAGGGTATGATTCTTAGAAATCATCCTTGCATTCCAGAACTATGTAGCCAGCATAGGTTGAGACATCAACACTGTGTGATGAGGGTTGATAAGGTGGATAAACATTATCATATGAGGGTCCCACCATTCCCAATTAGGGGACACTATCAGATGAGGTCACCCACAACTTGTCCTTACTAGTGGCGCAGTATTGACACCCTTTGAATTGTGGTTATAGATTGGACCCCAATTCAACTAAATGCATTGTATGGGGCATGTCGGTTAGATAACTACTTCCTATAGTTTTAGAATCAATCTCAGTAAAAGAACTCAGATAGTTCTTTAGATTTCAAGACTGTCAGATACAGTCAACTTAGATTTAGTTCAGAACTCAGCTAGTTCTATCAGGTTCAGGACTGCCAAATACAATCACTCATGTTATTAGATATATTTGTAAACTCATGTCATCAGTACTCAGACTCGTTAATCATATTTTCATGATCTCACTTGCAGTTTTTATATATTCATGCATGCATTCTCACATTCATGTTACTCAGCCTATTAGTATTGTTCAAGCATATGAACCTCATGCATTCAGCCTACCTCATATGCACACCAGTACATTCAAAGTACTGACATATTTACACTATGGTCTCTTATACAATGGTTCAGAAGCACGAGCTCTAGAGCATCAGTAGCATCCTAATTTTTGCTGTCAGAGTTAGTAGTGAGTCCTCATCCTTTAAGGACATGATCATTAATTTATGTTATTATTTATTTTCGCTCAGTTTTTCTAGACAGAGTTAGTTGGAGACATGTTCCTTCAACTCCATATGCAGACAGTACTTAGAGGCTTTTAGATTTGATTCAGACTTCAGTTGTTTTTAGTTTTGTTTTGATATCGGTATACCATACTATTTAGACATTATTATTTGATTAATGATTCAGTGTGAACCTTATGGCCTTACAGCCTTTATTTCTGCATTTATTTAGTATATTATACGATGTACAGGTATAGATGTCAGTCATAGGTTAGCTTGTGGTCCTTCGAGATAATGAGCACCGTGTAGCATTTCTGGTACCAGATTCAGAGCATTACATCAAAGTTGGTCAAGGTTTAAATTTTGAAAAAAATGGACTTAAAGTCTTGTTTGTTAACATACCCAAACCAAAATTCCCCCCATCTTTGTGAAACATGAACAATCAAAATTGTGAAAAAAAATGTCAACTTCAACAATATTATTGTCCATTGACCAATAGGTGAGTGCCACGTCATCAATATCTCAAGAATGTTGGAATTCATAATTTCACTTTTTTGTATTCAATTGGTTTTTATTTTGTTGGTTCTCTTACTAATTAGCAAACTAGTAAATACCTACTAGATTGTAGATTAGTTTTTAGTACATTTTCTTTGGTGTTAAGCATTGTATTGTGAGCCTTTCTCGTTTATAAGTTGTAGTAGTTTCTTTAGTCCAAGTTTGAACATCATTTCTTAAGTCGATCAAATAAAAATCTATTCTGGCCGCCAAGTAGAATTGACATTCTATTGACTATCGGAGTATAAGCAACTTTCAATATTCACCGCTCCAGTTGTGAGAATTACAATGGTAGATGTATACGACTGTTGGTGATGAGATTTTATTACTAATCTTGTTTGTTCATTGTATGCCTTATAAATTTGATCCGAGAAGGAGCGTACACTCTAGAAAGGTGACCATTTATGGGACACCGGTATGCCTCATTGTGTTAAATGATAGGTACTATAAAAACTACATCCTTCCATCCATGGTTGACTACTTGGTGCTGTTTCACCCAAAGTGGGTCAAAGTTGTCTTCTCCCAATTTAAATACCATGAGGGGGTATGGTGAGATATTCTTCCCTTGACATACGATCATATATTCTTAGGTGTTGATTGGTTTACACAATATAGAGTTCCAAATATGCGAAATTGGCCTAATATTGTAAGAGACTGGTGGGGAAATCACCTCGTGACATACATGCTACCCAAGACGTAAAGAGAAGTGAATACTTAATCCAATCTGAATACTTATAGGAGATAAAAGATTGAGAGGAGTAAGGGTGTGCAAGGTGGTAATCCGATAGTGGAAAAAGGAGAGATTGTATGGAGAGAAGTGAGGGGATTGCCACCAAACCAAGCTAACATTATTTGTCCTTCTATTTCTAATGATATTTGTGTAGGTACCAACATGGTAGGTAAAGGAGAGAAATTCCAAAGTAAATTTATTGCCCAAGCTTATGGAGGACCTTCACAACACAACAAAGGAGATTCTACATAAGAGCTTCAAGGTAAAATAGATAACTCTTACACTTTTGTGCATGTGAATGATAATTGTGTGGCTAGTGACCCATTGAGTGTAAGTAGTAGCTTACTTACTTGTGATTCTAATGATTCATTGCCTCTTATTGATGATGTACATGTTGTGAGTATGGATACACTAGCTAATCCTATTGATGACCAAATTGACTCTTCTTGTAAGATCAATTTATGTCCACCTAGTGTTGAAGCCTATATATTGAATGAAAGTACACCGTTTTGTGTAATTGGTGTTGATCAACTTATTTGTAAAAAAATTTCACCACTTGATTAAGTGTGTGATGTGATTAATAGAACTCAGGTGAGTGAAGTACTTGAAAATATTGGTCAAGAAAAAGGGACTGAACCCGAGAGCTATTCTTAGGATAATCTTACGCTTGAAACTGCTTTGAAACTTGATATTGATCTCTTAGAGAGTGATGAACTTTCTTGTTCCAAATCTGCTCGTGGGTTGGATCATGTACTCTTTAGTTATAATGTCTTGTTTAAAGATGATATAAACACTCTTAATGAACCTAATGGTGAAAAGGATGGTATATTTTACCTTGGAGGCTATAGCCTACATGTTAACCCAGTATGGTGTGACAATATTTCTACTAAAGATGAAAATATCTTCTTGGAAGATGAGAGTACTCTTATGGGTAAGGAGTGTGTAGTCTTGGAAGTTAATCCTTCTTCTACTTTGTGTGACTTTATTGTCGAGAGTAGTCATGGTGATGATTGTGAAACTAGTAGTGAGTACACACATGAGGGAACCTTAGTAGAAGTTGACTTGAGTGATACTTTTATCTATTCTTTATTTGCTTTGGATGATATGTATGCTATTATAGAGAGTATATTATTTAGTTTGGGTAGAGACCACGGGAAAGGGGAGTGTTGTCTAGACCCGTGTCTATGGCCACTCTTCCCGTTTGACTCCGGTGAAAAATATGAAAATGGTGATGTTGGTGCACCCAACTTGTTACTTGGTCTCCATAACAAGAAAAATGTCATTCTTGGTGATTCTTGTAACCAAATCCTTTCTGTACCTTTTGTTGAGATTTTAATATTTAATGCAAAGGATCCTTAGTTATATTGCACATATGTGAAACGTTGGCATGTTGAGATGATTTGTTCTTTTAACTCTAACCCTCATGCCATGAGGATTTTGTATTTGTTTGTCCTCTCTTCAGTTTTGCAAGGTTTGGATTCAAGGTCAAATCCTTTTTAAGAAGGGGAGGATGATACGGGACAAATGGGCCTCTTATCTTTTGATGACATCTTTGGAGGCCAACATATAGAGGCTCAAGACTTTGTTACCTCGAGGATGCGAGAGCTTACATGTAGAGACCATTTTGGGCACTTGATGGAGCAATGCTGAGTGTGGAAAATTGCTTGGAGCATTGGAGACTTGATGACTCATGGACTTGGACAACACTTAATGGCTCACGACTTTGGACACCTTTATTAAGGGCATTTTGATTACTTCACTTTTTCTAAATGCACTCCATGGCCTCTTCTCCTTATTAAGGGTATTGTTGTCATTTTGTCTTGTCTTGTAATTGAATAAATAGAATATGTTAGGGTTATTTTCACTTAGATGTTGGATGATGAAAACATGAGACATTGAAAATCCTCTCTCTTGAGAGTAGACTACCTTATTGTAGCTCTTGGTTAGGGCTTGGACTAGCTATTATAGCTTAGGGCTTGGAAAAATCAATATTGTTCTTTTCTTAGAAATGATGGATCTTGAGGTAAGTTGATCTTGAGGTGATTTTATTCCCTTGGCAGTCACCGTAAGAACTTGGTGCTTGTTAACGTATTTTGTAGAGGTTTTAGAGTTAATATACTCCATAGTTTCTATATTATGTGTTCTATTTGTGTCAAGTTACCTTTGTTCCTTTTTTTAAGTTTGTGTTTGTTGTTTATGTTTGGTGTCTTGTCGTATGAACTGTTTTACAAAGATTGTGGGCTATTTCGTGCTCATTTAGATACCATTTTGTATCACCAAGGGTCTACGTGATCTCCACCAGGGGTGTTCATGATTTGATTTTTAACCAAACCGAACCGCGATCCAAACCAAACCGATTAAAAAATTCGATATTTAGTTAGGTTTGGTTTGGTTTTGAATTCTAAAGAATCGATAATAATTTGGTTTAGTTTGGTTTTACTCTAAAAAAACCAACAAAATAACTAAACTGAACTGATATATATATATATATATATTATAATTATTTATGTATTATTCATAAATACAATATAAATATTTGTTACATTTTATATTTTAATCATGATTTAACTTTAGTTGTAACACATTAAGTCATGTCTTCTTCCACTTGACAGTACCTTATGATATTCTAAATGAATTTTGAACTTTGAATGACAAATGATACTAATTGTGAAGATAATATTTTGTTGTATATTGAAATTTATAGTTGGGATTCATTAGACTATAGACAATCACTAATTTTAGCTTTCTTTTTTTAACCTTGTTGAGCAAGAAGTTATGTGTTAACCTTTTGGGGGGTTTATCATATCATACTATTAAATGTAGTGTTAAAATATATTTTTAGAAGCATTCATATGGTGTTGTTCATAGCTTTGCCCAAGTATAACATTCAGTTAGACATCTTAGTTTCAAGGTTGAGATACAACACTACTCGGTTAACATCTCATATGTTAGATTGGATTTATTTTTTAAATTTTCAAACTTTTATCATTAGCTAAAGTTAAAACTAAAACAACCAAACTGAACTGAACTAAACCGATAAGAACCAAACCGACGGTTATTTTTTTGTTTGGTTTGATTTGGTTTTAGAAATTTAAAAATCGACTAAGTTGGTTTGATTATGATTTTGACTAATAACCGATCCAAACCGATCTATGAACACCCCTAATCACCACTATGTAAGATCAACAATAAGAGAAACAACATCAACTTATTCGCCAAGAAATAATAATCACCATGCCCTACCAAACACGGCAGATCCTAATTCCCTTCATGAAATTATACTGTATATATGTAACTAAAATTTATCATACTCTATTATGTAAGATTGAGTGGTTCATTCAAACCTTCCCATTAAAAAAATTATATTATTTATATATGACTAAAATTAATGTATATATAACAAATATTAAACCTCTTTGATTTTGTTATATGTTTACTTCTTCATATTTTGCTATTCTTAGTAAAAATTCTGATTCCATCATTGCCTCTATTATAACTCTAATACCCCTATAAAAATCTCCCTCTCTTTCTCTTTTATCGAACCAATCTTCCTACTTTAAAAGGCTTCTTTTCATATGTACACTCTTTCCATTATTTCCTATTTCATAATCTTCTCAATTCTCTTGTCTTTTTCCAATGGAGTTTTTCTTGAAGAAATCTCTGACACCCTAGCCATAAATATACGAAGTCAAAAAACAAGCCACCTCCATTTCTACTTCCATGACATCCTAAGTGGAAAAAATCTTTCTTCAATCAAAATCATTTCACCAGGTGGTGGTGTAATCTATGGTTTTGGCAACACTATCATGTGTGATGATGCATTAACCATAGGGCCCTAATGCATCAACTGAGGTTATAGGAAGGGCACAAGGGATTTATGCGATCGCTTCACAGAGCGAATTTACGTTTTTTATGACTATGAATTTTGAGTTCACACAAGGCAAGTACAATGGGAGTGCATAAGTATTCTTGAGAGGAATCCAGTTACGAGATATGTTAGGGAGATGCCTATTGAGGGAGGCACTGGACTGTTTAGGTTTGCTAGAGGTTTATGCATTGGCCCATACTATTTGGTTTGATGTCAAGAGTGTAGATGCTATTGTGGAATACAATGACTTTGTTCAACACTATTGAAGTATTTCATCGAGTGCCTGTGGTTGATTTATTAGCACTGTAGTTGAGATAATTTGTTACCATTAGTGCTTACAAAGTACTAGTTGTACTTGTCTTAAAAAAAATTATTACACGGATTAATAGGTGAGGAATTAAACCCTCATCAACGAGATAAAAATTTAAGTAGCAGAAATACTAGTCACACAATCACTCACTTTTTTTTTTTTTTTAATTATTCCATTAGTGAGCTATTACAGTACTTTCTTTTATCAATTTTCCGAATGTTCTAAGTTGTTTGCCACTATAGTAATTTCTTTTAACTTCAATTTTCTGAATTACCACAATTAATAAGTGTGAAGAAGCATACAGCTCTTCGTCAGCATGACTGCTTCTTCACCTGCTTCAGCTCCGTAATTTTACTATATTATTTTTAATTAATTATTTTAAATTATTTATATATATATAAATAATAATATTTAATAAAAATAATAAAATAGACATTTATGATATTTCTGTTTCAGCTGTTTCAATCGTAGTTTTATTATATCACCTCTAATTAATTATTATAAGTCATCTAGATATTAAAAAATTAATAATTACTACTATTAATAAGTGTGATGAAGCAGACATCTCTTCGTCAACATCCCTGTCTCTTCACCTGCTTCAGCTGCTCCGTGATTTTACTCTATTATCTTTAATTAATCATTTTAAGTTATTTTTATATACCAAAATTAATAATATTTAATAAAAATAATAAAATAAATATTTATGACAGTTCTGTTTCAGGTGCTTCAATCGTAGTTTTATTATATAACATCTAATTAATTATTATTAGTTATCTAGGTATTAAAAATTTAAAAATATTTAATAAATAATAAAATAGACATAAATGATAAATTAATTCTTGATGTTTTAAAATTAATAGGATATCTTATATGAGATTCATTTAAATTTTTTTCACAAATATTTTTGCTCCATGATTTTACTATAATACCCCTAATTAAGTATTGTAAGTCATTTACATATAAGAAAATTAAAAATATTTAATTAAAAAAAGGATAAAACAGACATTTATGACATGTCTGCTTCAGTTGTTTCAACTGTAATTTTATTGTATCACCCTTAATTAATTAGTGTAAGTCATTTAGGTATTAAAAAATTAATAATATTTAATAAATAATAAATTTGACATAAAATATAAATTAATTCTTAATGTTTTAAATTAATATGACATCTTATATGAGACTCATTTAAATTTTATTTACATATATTTTCTTCGCTGCTTCATTCATAAAATTTGATTGACTCTCGAAATTACATTAGTGTCACTTAAATTGAAATTGAAAAAAAGTATTATAAATCATATAATTAAAAACTTAAATTATTTTAAGAATATAATTGAATATCAATGCCACAAAAAATTGGACAAAAAGAGTAACATATATTATTTGAAAATTACATAATAATTATTATAAATTACAGTAGCGAACAATTTAAAATATCTAAAAATATATTAAAAATATGATTGACTATCTAAATTATATTTGTGTCACATCCAGGGGTAGTTTTGAAATTTTATAGAATGCATGTTTTAATGTGTTAATTTAGTAATTTGTTGATCCAAATGATGTTTTCGAATTTAACATGTTTTGAAAATTTCTTTGTTTATTTTAATTTATTTATTTTATTTTTGTAAAATATTATGTATTTAAATATTATGCCAAATAAATTATAAGTCATAGCTATTAACATCTTATAATATTTTAAAAATATATAGTAAAAAATATGATTGACTTTTGAAATTCTAATAGTGTCACATAAGTTGCGATAAAGCAAATAACATAAATTATTTAAAATTATATTAAAAGATACTATAAATCACAATAATTAACAACTTAAAATATTTTTAAAATATATTAGTAAAAAAATGATTGACTCTCTAAATTCTAAAATTCGGAGAAAGCGAGTAACATAAATTGTTTGAAAATTACGTAAAAGGCACTATAAATCACAATGATTAACACTTAAATTATTTTAAAAAATTTATTAATAAAAATTTTACTGACACTCCAAATGCTATTTATACTACATAAATTAAGATAACACAAATAACATATGTTGGGCCCGTGCTGGCACGGGCTAAGTATCTTGTGTTCTAAATTATTGTCTTCTTTAAGTAAAGAGTTTTGCTTCAAAGTTTACAAGCTTGTGTCCTTTGGAACAGAGCACAGGCTTGAAGTTCAAACTTAGGACACATTGTTGTTCAATTTGTTAAGTTCCAACTGTAATGATCTAATAGGTGAAATCTTTCATTTTTGTTAGTTTGATCATTTGTCCTTCTTCGTCATTGTTACATATTGATTATGAGATGTGTGTAAGATGTCGGAAATTTCTTGTCATTTCAATCCTTTATAGCATGTCAAAAGAAGTCTCAGACCTAGAAAAAATTCAGCTAAGTGTTAAGACTTAGAATTATTTTTAGCCTTCGTAATTGGATGATCTTATTTTTTATCCTTACAGCCTCAGAATGTCAATTTTTTTAAATTGATTCATGATCAGAGTTATCTATAGGTCATCTCGGGTGAGTTTTAAAATTTTTTAACATTGTTTGGGTCATGTTTGGATGACTAAAACAACAAGCCAATGTGATCTCGATGCGTCGCATTGGCTATTATATCGACAACATCGACGCGGCACGTCAGCAATCGCATCTACACCATCGATACGATGAGTCGTTCATTGCTTCACTAGGCACAGATTGTGTATAAGTTACGGTTTAATGGGGGTAATTAAGTCATTTTTCTCCCACATTAGACCCCCATAACACGAAATTCAGCCCCTCTCAAGAAATAAACCCTAGTTTATTAAGCTCAAGTTCCATGAAATCCCTAACAATCATCACGAATTCAACAATCAAGGTATGTTAGGTAGTCATCCTTGGGTTCTTCCATCTTTGGAGTTTAAGAACTCTTTTTAAAACATAAATTATGATTCCCATGTTATGGATTGAATTATGCTCATGTTTATGTGGTTGTATGGGTTTCAAGTTAAGATCTTTTATGAGTTCCATGAAATTCAGTTAGCATGTGTGTGAATTATGAATCTCTCATGTCAAAACGCTTGAATTTACAAGTTGTATGTTGTAGTTATGATGTCCTATGTGATTTGTTCTCATGTATAGCACTATGCTCCCCAAGTGTTTGATAAAATGTCCAAATGAGTAAATTATGTAGGATAACTTATTATTGTATTGCTAAAGTTGTGATATGAGTTTATCATTTATGCTATCGAGTCTTGGGGGTATTTATTACCCAAAATCTAGCTATTTACTTAGTTGTAGTAGTTATAGAATAGTCCCAGTAAAGGTTAAGAACCGTAGAACTCAATCAACTAACAGAACTCAGTGAACTCAGTCCAATGAGCAGGGTCAGTTCAGTCAAGCTTAGTACAGTCTAGTAATCAGTGACTTTTAGTTGGGAGTAGGATTCGGGATGGGGGCATTCCTGGCAGTTAGGGTTTGACCCTTAGTAGCAATCCCTAAGTTATAGAACTACGTCGCCAACGTAGGGTAAGTCTTCCTCCTGCTAAAATAAGGTTGACGCACTCATATATACATTTCATGAGTCTTCCTATCATATTAGGGTTGACACAACATTGTTAGTGTCCCATGGCAAGGTGATAACACCCTTCCAATTAGGGTCACAGGTTGGACCCCAAATAAGTCTATATCGAGGTATGTCGGTTAGATGAACACTTCTACAGTTACAGTTTCAGTCTCAGATATCAGTAAAGAACTAAGTCAATTCTACAAAACCATGGCTATCAGTTATCAGTTACTCAACCATCAGAATTCAGTACATAGTTTTAGTATAATCTCAAATACACGATGTATACCTATATGCACAGTATTGTATGTTCAGTATGTTCAGTAGTTACAGTTTTGCATGTACTCTCATCTTGTTACTTCATGATATTCACTCAGTCAATTACCATCTCATGCATATGAACCAATGTATATCAGCCTTACCTCACTTAGCATTCCAGTACATTCCATGTACTAATCGCATACTGTCACAACCCAAAAGTCCATGAGTGGTATCCACACTAAGATTCCTGTGGGAGAACCATCTAAACGGAACCTTTACCCAATCACTTAGTCAATATTAAGATAATTATATCATAAAATCAACATAATAATAATAATTCAGGATTAATCGTTATTAATGCGAGAGTCAAATAAAATAATTATTAAAATTCCTATGATTCGAAAGTCATCGTACAAGAACTACTAACAAAATCATGTCTGAAGAAATCTCCAAATAAAGTAAATTAGGAATGTCTCATTGCGCGGAAGATGGACAATAATAACTAAGATGACCTGTGGCAGCCTAAAGACGGAATGCTCACCCTTCGGATCAAGATCTTATATCAACTCTAGAGGTGAGATCGTGTCTAAGCCTCTGGAAAACTTTCTATATTAAACAAAAGAAGAGTACAGGGTAGTATCAGTACAAACCACTATGTACTAGTAGGCATCATAGGCCAACTCAACTTAATAGGATATAGACAAAATAATTAGAAAAACCAAGTAGCCAAGTATCATCAAATGCCAAATTCTCATTGAATCAACAAATAGTCATGACTTGGAGGGAACAATCTATGTTCATGTACTGTACTGGTGTGGTGCCTGATCTAACATAAATATAAACGTACCGGTGTGGTACCCGATCCAACATAAGTATAAACATACCGGCGTGGTACCCTATCCAACATAAATATAATCGTACCGGCGTGGTACCTGATCCAACATAAATATAACGCGTCGTACCCGATCCAACATAAATATTAACAAGTATTATCAATATCAATTTACGCAACCTCATGGCATACAACACAATGTACCATGTTTACAAGTACACTTAAAGTCATAAGATAATTCCATCAAGTCAATTTCCAAAAAACATTTATGCACGAATCAACAATCCAAACATCAATAATTTCAAGCATGTCCGAATACCAATCCACAAGTATCAAATTTAGGAGCATACACACAATTAAGTTGAGTCTAAACTCCAATTAAACCGTAACCTACCTCAACCGAAGAACTCAAAAGAAAGCTACTGTGTAAGGATCTTTCCCTTCCGTAAAGATTCCAAATATTTCAAATTTGTTCAAATATATAATTTTAATAAGGGTACGAATTTAATGACACCTTCTTAATAAATTCCTACTCTAAGATTTCTAAACTTTAAACCTAAATTTAACAAAATCGTAACCAATCAAAACTGGTGATCTAAGAATAACTACACTAAAAACCAGTGTTTGTAGTAAGAAAGACCACGACTAATCATAAAACCATAACTGAAACTTCACAATTTCATCAAACCTATGTGAAACAACTACCAACTATATCATATTACCTAATTATTTACTAGGTTAACTTATTCCACTAAGAAAAATCAGCTAATGTAAGAAAATAAACATCCAATGGCACTTCAATTATTCCTGCAACTTAGCAGCCAATCTTTGTATTTGTTTATTAAAGGCTAGAACACTACTTTACTTGGAGAATTGGTATTTTCTTAACAAACTTGTTTATACTGGAACACTATTAAATGCTCGAACACTACTCAATTAAGCCACATAATTATTTTCTAATACTATACTAGCCTGTAGAAAATTATTCACCGTGTTACTACTCAATTATGCAGATAATATTTTGGAGAATTGGCTACCTGGAGTGTGTGTTCTCAGATGGCACAACGTTCTCGCCTTTTTTTTTCCTTTCTTCCTTTTCAGTTTTTTTTCCTCATGAATTAAACCCTATTAACTGAGTCCTTTCACATAATATTTAATAGAAAAAAATGATTGTGGTTTTGACCCATTAAACCACTAATTATACTATTCCTTTAAAATACCCTAAACTTCTAATAAATATTTAAAATTTGTTTGGAACCCCATAGAAACAAACTAAATATGTACATTGACTAAAAAGTATGTTTCAAACCTATTAAAAATACGACAATACTAACCCGAGGTCGTCTCAATCAAAGATTGACCATGAGTGGGTTTAATTTTATTAAAACTTAATAATTTAACTAATGACTCAATAACTTTCGAACACCTCTCGAATTGGTACTACTCATCCCGTTAGTCATAGTCCATGTATACAAACTACGTAGAGCGCTAAAATAGAGAATATGAGAAAATTTCATAAATGACCGAGAGGGTTGTACATCAGATACCAATTAAACAACCGTTTATCCCCGAAAGACAAACACAAGTCAAGGAAAAACATAAAAGTTACTTGAATCAGCAAGAAGATGCGGATACTTGGTACACATGTCTACTTCGGTGTCCTAAGTAGCTTCCTCAATAGGACGGTTCTTCCACTGGACCTTCACAGACCGAATCTCCTTATTCCTCAACTTACGGATTGCTCTATCAAGAATAGCAACAGGTTCCTCTTCATAAGAAAGGTTTTCATCTAACAAGGCTGAATACCATCGAATTATGTAGTTACCATCACTATGAAACTTCTTTAGCATCGATACATGAAATATAGGGTGAACTCTCGATAAACTCGAAGGCAAAGCTAATCTATAGGCCACCGGCTCCATACACTGAAGGATCTCAAATGGTCCAATATATCTAGGACTGAGCTTACCTCGCTTCCCAAAATGCATAACACCCTTCATAGGCGAAACTTTGAGCAACACTTAATCACCCTCCATAAAGTGCATATCTCTAAGTTTTCGATCTGCATACTTGTTTTGCCTACTTTGAGATGTTATAAGTTTCTCCTGAATGAACTTGACCTTCTCTAATGAATCCCTTAATAGATCAATGCCCTATGGTCTCACCTCAAATACATTAAACCACCCAATAGAAGATCTATACCTTCTCCCATACAATGCCTCAAGCGACACCATGTCAATACTCGAATGATAATTGTTATTATATGCAAACTCAGCCAAAGGTAGGAACTGATCCCAATGACCTCCAAAATCCATCACACATGCCCAAAGCATATCCTTTAACACCTGAATCATCCACTCGGAGTCACCATCAGTCTGACGGGTGAATAGTTGTACTAAGGTACAACCTTGTGCCCAACTCCTCATCCAAATTCTTCCAAAAGGTAGAGGTAAATTAAGTACCCCTATCTGAGATAATAGAAAATGGGACCCCATGAAATCGAACAATCTCCTTACGATAAATCTTGGCCAACTTTACTACATTATAAGTTACTTGAACTGGAATGAAATATTCAAACTTCGTCAACCTATCCACAATAATCCATATAAAATCATACTTTCCCAAAGTCTTGGGAAGACCAACAACAAAATCCATAGCTATCCTCTCCTATTTCCATTCAGGAATATTCATCCTCTAAAGAGTACCACTAGGCTTTTGATGCTCGTACTTTATTTGTTGACAACTCTTGCATTTAGCAACAAAATAAACTATGTCACACTTTATCTTATCCCACCAGTAATGCTACCTCAAATCATGGTATATCTTGGTTCCACCAGGATGTATAAAATACCTCAAACAATGAGCCTCAGCTAGAATAGTTGGAATCAAATCATCAACACGAGGTAACAAACTCGCCCCTTAATTCACAACACACCATCGCCATCAAGAATAGCCTTCTTGGCCTCACCCTGCAAAACTTTATCATGTATTTTGCTCCACTTAGCATCCTTAAATTGTTTAGCCTTGATTTGATCAAGAAAGGTGGACCTTACCTCAATGATGGCTAGAATTCCTCCTCTCTCAGTCACCTCAAGTCGAACAAAATTATTAGCTAGAGTCTGAATTTCTCTAGCCAATGAACGCCTGCTAACATTCAAATAGGACAAACTACCCAGACTTTCTGATTTCCTGCTCAACGCACCAGCGACCATATTAGCCTTCTCTGGATGGTAGAGAATGGTGATATCATAATCTTTAAGCAACTCTATCCATCTACACTGTCTCAAATTCAAATTCCTTTGCGTGAACACATACTGTAAACTACGGTAATCAGTGAACACTTCACAACGAGCCCCATACAAGTAATGCCTCTATATGTTGATATTTTTGAAACTCTCCTCACTCATCAAACCAAATAAAAGCTACATCTTTCTGAGTCAACCATGTCATATGAATAGCAATAGAAGAAAACCCCTTCACAAACCTGTGATAATAACTTGCTAAGCCAACAAAGCTATGAGCCTCCACCACTGAAGTAAGCCTAGCCCAATTCTTAACCATGTCAATCTTTTGAGGGTTTATTGCCACCCTTTTCTTTGAAACCACATGCCCCGAAAAGGATACAGAAGCCAACCAGAACTCACACTTAGAGAATTTTGCATAAAGCTTTTTCTCTTTTAACAAACCCAAAACAATCTTTATGTGTTTCTCATGCTCCTCTTTACTCTTAGAGTAAACCAAAATATCATCAATAAAGACAATCACAAAATAATCCAAGTAGGGTTTAAATATTCCATTCATCAAACTAATAAAAGCAGCTGGGGTATTAGTCAATCCAAAAGACATCACAAGAAACTCATAGTGCCTATGCCTGGTTTGAAAAGCATCCTTAGGAATATCGTCAGGCCGAATCTTGAGCTAATGATACCCGGACCTCAAATCAATCTTAGAGAATACGGATGCACCCTGCAACTAGTCAAATAAATCATCTATACGGGGCAAAGGATAATTGTAATGGATTGTAACTTTGTTCAATTGCCTATAATCTATACATATACGAAGACTACTATATTTTTTCTTACAAACAAGACAGGAGCACCCCATGGAGAGGCACTCGGACGGATAACACCCTTCCTCAACAAATCCTACAACTAAGCCTTTAGCTCCTTCAATTCAGCCGGAGCCATCCTACAAGAAGGAATGAAAATAGGATCCATACCTGGAACAAGATCGATACAAAAGTTAATATCACAGTCTAGCAGTAAACCAGGCAAATCTGCAAGAAAAACCTCTTGGAAATCACACACCACAGGAACTGACTCAATAGAGGGACCTTTGTGAATATGCCCAAAGATAGGCTAGAAAGGCCAAACAACCTCTCCCAATTAACTATCTTGTATGTAGAAAGAAAATAAGTTTCATTAGAGCAGGGCTATAATCACCCTCCCAAACAAGTCTATCCATTCCCGGCATATCCACATTCACTGTCTTAGCATGACAATCTAATATAGCATGATACGGGGACAACCAACTCATACCCAAAATTATATCAAAATCTACCATGTCTAGAATAACTAGATCTACCAAAGTTTGTTACCCTATAAACATAACAAAACAAGAACGATAAACTCTATCAACAATAATAGAATCACTAATAGGAGTAGATACGTGGATCAAAGAGTCAACTAAATAACACAATATGTCCAATCCCACAACAAAATTAGCAGACATGTATGAAAAAGTAGAGCTAGGATCAAATAATACGGTGGTCATCTGGTCACAAACAAGAATAGTACCTGTAATAACAACATCTGACGCATCTTCCTCGATCCTGCCTGGAAAGATATAGATATAAGACCTACCATCAGTCAGCACATCACCCCTTCCAAGCTAAGAACCACCTCGATGGGGCTGATTACCACCCCTACTTTCCTGATGACCACTACGACCACCCTGTGAACAACCTCTACTATTACCACCACCTCTCCTACCTGCCAGAACGAGAGCTCCAGGAGCCTACTACTGGCTAGCCTGACAAAACTAGCTTACATTAGAACAAAATCTCTTAACGTGACCCACTTTACCATACTCGTAACATGTATAGTCCAAGGTAGGCCGCTGAGGAGATGAAAATGAAGCGAGGTAACCACTAGAGTATGAAAATAGATGGCTCGCTCCTGACCTACCACCCATAGACACCGACATCGTTGACTGAACGAGGAAGGTAGGGTATCCCTGAGAACTCTGGTTCATAGAATAAGAACCACTAAAACTACCTCCTCTGTGGGCCTTTTTTTCTGATACCTTAGCATAACTCTCTTGCCTTACACACTCTACCTTTTTGAAAAAATCAACCATCTCTTAGAAGGACCGAGCTGCAGATGTTATCTGAAGAAAAGAAATCTGGAGATCGGTGTTCAATCCCTTCATAAAAAGGTGAATCGTCTCCTTTTTTATTTTCAGCAAATGAGATGAATAGCAAGATAGGGAATAAAATTTGGCCACATAGGCCGCAACTAACATATTCCCCTACTTAAGATTAGTAAACTCATCTTAAGATTAGTAAACTCATCCTTGTTTCTATTACTCAAAGTATGAGGCATGTACTTTTCTAGAAAAAGTGAGTAAAACTGTGAACAAGTCAAAGGAGGCAAAGCTGGATCTCTACACTTAACATAGGCCCTCCACCATATCTTATCATTCCTCTGAAACTAAAAAGTAACTAGTTCTGCACCATATTTATCAACTACCTTCATCTTTTGCAGCCTCTTATGACAGTCAATAATAAACTCATAGGCATCCTCTGATTCAATTCTATGAAAGACAGGGGCCTTTATCTTGATAAACTTATAGAACAACTCATGCTCATCTCCGATCATCATCAAACCCATAACCTATCTTAGAAGAACATCTGCTCCTAACTATTCTTCGATCTGAGGGGCTACAGTAGTAATATGCTACATCTCATACTGGACTACAGGTGTGACAGGCATAGTCCCTGATCCTTCCAAACCACTCAAAAAACTCAAAACCCATTGAATCACAGAGGGGAACATCTGAATCAAAGCTGCACCTCCCTGAGTGGGTGCAACCCCATCATGAACCAGCACTTAATCATCCAGTACTTCCATAGCTCCATCCTCTGCAACCTCAGGTAAATCCACATGTAGGAGAGGAGATAGTGGCCTCTCTCTAGCTAGCCCCGCATCCTGAGCTCTACCCCTAACCGGCGCTACTCTTCTTCCTCTGCCACATCCTTCTCTTTCCCCGTTCTTTTTTGTTCTTACCATCTGTGAGAAGAAGAGTGAAATAAGATAGAATCAATTAGAATCATCAGATACTAATTGAAATTATGTAATAGCACGTAAGAAAGAAGAATTTAAATTTTCCTATTGTCCTGTAGGATCTTAAAGAAAAGTACAGACGTCTCTGTACCATTCCGTAAGGCTCTAATAGACATGTTCTTGTACGATAAGATCGATGAACTTGGGTGCTCTGATACCAACTTTGTCATGACCCAAAAGGCCATGAGTGGAACCCATACTAATATTCCTGTGGGAGAACTATCTAAATGGAACCTTTACCCAATTACATATTCAATATTAAGATGTTGATATCATAAAATCAACATAAGAATAATAATTTAGGATTAATCATTATTAATGTGGGAGTCAAACAAAATACGTAAAAAAATCCCCAAGATCCGAAAGTCATCTTACAAGAACTACTAGCAAAATCATGTCTAAGGAGATCTCCAAATAAAGTAAATTATGAATGTCTATTAATCAAAAGATGGACAATAATAACTAAGATGACCCGTGGTAGCCTGAAGACGGAATGCTCACCCTTCGGATCAAGATCTTCTATCAACTCTAGAGGTGAAGTCATGTCTGAGCCTCAGGAAAACTTTTTGCACTCAACAAAAGAAGAGTACAGGGTAGTATCAGTACAAACTACTATGTAGTAGTAGGCATCATAGGCCAACTCAACTAAATAGGATGTGCACAACATAATTAGGAAAAACAAGTAGCCAGGCATCATCAAATAACAAATTCTCATTGAATCAACAATACAATAATAACAGGTTAACAGTGCTCACAAATAAGCCACATAACTATTAACAGTATGAACCATACGGTAAACATCCACAGATTCAACACAAGTATGTACACACATATTGTGGGACTTATTTTTGCCCAAATAGTCATGACCTATAGGGAATAATCTATGTTCATGTACTGTACTAGAGTTATACCCGATCCAATATAAATATAAATATACCAGCATGGTACACGATCCAACATACATTTAAATATACTGGCATGGTACCCGATCCAATATAAATATAAACATACCATCATGGTACCCGATCCAACATGAATATAAATATATTGGCATGGTACCTGATCTAACATAAATGTAAACATACCGGCATGGTACTCGAACCAACATACATATAAACAAGTATTATCAATATCAATTTGCACAACCTCACAGCACACAACACAATGTATCATGTTTATAAATACACTTAAAGTCATAAGACAATTCCATGAAGTCAATTTCCAATAAACATTTATACACGAGTCAACAATCTAAAGATCAATGATTTAAAGTATGTTCGCATACTAATCCACAAATATCACATTCAGGAGCATACATACAATTAAGTCAAGTCTAAACTCCAATTAAACTGTAACCTACCTTAACCAAAGAGCTCAAAAGCAAGCTACTGTGTAAGGGTCTTGCCCTTCCATAAAGCTTCCGAATATTTCAAATCTGTTCAAATACATACTTTTCATAATAGTACGAATTTAATGACACATTTTTAATAAATTCCTACTCTAAAATTTCTAAACATAAACCCTAAATTTAACAAAATCATAACCAATCAAAACTGGTGATCTATGAGTAATTACACTGAAAACCAGTGTTTGCAGTAAGAAAGACCACGACTAATCATAAAACCGTAACTGCAACTTCACAATTTCATCAAACCAATGCGAAAAACCTACCAACTATATCAACATGTAATTATTACGTAATTATTTACTAGGTTAAATTATACCCTAAGAAAAGTCAACTAATGTTAAGAAAATAAACATCCAATGGCACTTTAATTATTCTACCCACTTAGCAGCCAATCTTTGCATTTGTTTATTAAAGGCTAGAAAACTACTTTACTTGGAGAATTGGTATTTTCTTAACAAACCTGTTAATACTGGAAAACTATTAAATGCTCGAACACTACTCAATTAAGCCAGTTAATTATTTTCTGACACTATACTAGCCCGTAAAAAATTATTCACCGTGTTACTACTCAATTATGCAGATAATATTTTGGAGAATTGGTTACCTGAGTTTGGGTTCTCAGGTGCCACAACGTTCTTGTCTTTTTTTATTTCTTCTTTTTTAGTTTTTTTTATGAATTAAACCCTATTAACTGAGTCCTTTCACGTAATATCTAATAGAAAAAAAGGATTGTGGTTTTGACCCATTAAACCATTAATTACACTAATCCTTTAAAATACCCTAAACTTCTAATAAATACTCAAAATTTGTTCGGAATCCCATAGAAACAAACCAAATATGTACATTGACTAAAAAGTATATTCTGAACCTATTAAAAATACTGCGATACTAACCCGAGGTTGTCTCGATAAAAGATTAACCATGAGTGGTTTTAACTTTATTAAAACTTAATAATTCAACTAACGACTCAATAACTTCCAAATACCTCCCAAATTGGTACTACTCATCCTGTGAGTCATAATCCACGTATACAAACTACGTAGAGTGCTAAAATAGAGAATATGAGAAAATTTCACATATAACTGGGAGGGTCATTACACATTCTCTCTTTTGCATTATGATGTCGCATATCATAGGTTCAGATGCTCAGGTTCCTAATTGTACTTAACAGCTCAAGCTATCAGCAACTATTATAGTGGTGGGTCCTTATATTTTGAGGACAAAGTTTATCTATTGCAGTATTCCATTAGTTTTGTACTTATTTCAGTCGGAGTTAGTGGAGGTTTGTCCCATCAACTCCATATTTAGTATTTTGAGAACCTTCAAATTTCTTCACATATATATTTTAGTATTTTATTTAGTTCTTATACCAGGTACTAGTCATGGGTTAGCCTGTGGTCCTTCAGGGTCGTAAGCACCTTATGATGCCCAGGGTGTACTCTCAAAATAATAGGAACTTGGTATCAGAGCCTAAGGTTCTATAGAGTCTTAGGGAGTCTAAAATTTGCGTCTAGTATAGTCTTACGCATGGGTGTGTAGCGCACCACACTTATGGACAAAAGGCTATAAGGCATTTTTAGGAAAAAAGTTCTTTTCTTTCAGTGTTCATATCATGTGAGTGATCATGATTTCATGTTAAAATTTTTTTCTAAAACAATTTTTCCTTCCAGTTATAGAATATGCCTCCCATAAAGACCAACGAAAGAAAAGCTGAGAACCAACCAGTACCCCTACACATTCTGGAAGATCCCCTGAATGAGCATGTTTCTCATGTAAAATTCAGAGTAGATTTCACCACTCTATCCCATTCTTTGGCAGCTCAAAATATTTGACCAACTGCTATTCAGGCAAACCCAGTGGCCAATACTGCTACAGTTAGAATTTGGGACATCACCCGAATGAACCCTTCTCTATTTTTAGGGTCTAAGTCTAAAGAGGTCCCATAGGAATTCCTTGACATGGTGTAGAAGTAAACAAATATTATGGGGGTAATCGCTAGTGAGAGTGCTGATTTAGCTTCCTATGAGTTACAGGATGTGGCTTATACATGGTTTAAGTAGTAGAAAGTAGATAGGGGCACAGATGCAGGGACTATAGAATGGGGGGAGTTTTCTGCTGCCTTTCTAGATAGGTTATTCCTGTTGGAGTTGAGGAAATATAAGTTTTTAGAGTTTATTAATCTTAAGAAGGGCAACATGAATGTGAAAGAGTATTCCCTCAAGTTTACTCAGTTGGCTAGATATGCTCCTTATGTGGTAGTTGATAGCAGAATTAAGATAAGCAAGTTCGTGTATGGTATGTTTGATAGTGTGGTTAAGGGGTGTAGGACCACAATGTTAATTAAGTAGATAGACTTGGCTAGGTTGATGGTCCATGCTCATCAGATTAAGGAATAGAAGGCTAAGAAGAAAGATAGAGAAAGCAAGAGGGTTGGAACAGATAGCTTTAGTTTTACTCAACCCAAGTTAGAGGGTGGTAATCATTCTCAGTTCTTTATAAAATCTTCAGTCCTAGGCCCATCCTTAACCAATTCTCCGATGCCTAGATTCAAAAATGGTAATAGGGATTAGGCATCAGGCTTTAAATCATAGAGTAGTGTGAGCAGTACCCAAATAAATCCTCTTCGTCAGAAGTGTGGTAGAAATCATCAGGGTGTCTATAGGGCTGGAAGCAATATGTATTTTGGGTATGATAATCCAGGTCATAGAATCAGAGAGTGTCCTTAGTGGGTTCACAACGTCAACATAATTATCCTCTAACTCATCCCGATTGCCCATCTCAGCAGGGTGCTGCTTCCAGTGCCACCAGTGGGTAATGCCAAAATAAGCTCTATGCACTCTAGTCCCAATAGGATTAGGAAAGTTCTCCTAATGTGGTCACTGGTACATTACAAGTTTACCATTTATATATTTATGCTTTGCTAGATCTAGGAGGTTCTTTTTCCTTTATAACTCCTTATATAGCTTTCAACTTTAGAGTCAGTCACAAAATCATAGCAGAACCCTTCTCAGTCTCTACCTTAGTAGGTAAATCTATCATAGCCCGACGGGTATACAGGAATTGTCTGATTTTGGTATCTCAGAAAGTTACTTTAGCAAACTTAGTAGAGTTAGAGATGACATATTTTGACGTCATTCTCGGTATGGATTGGATCTATTCATACTATGCCTCAGTTGATTATAGAAATAAATTGTCTATTTTTAACTCCCGAATAAACCTGTCCTAGAATTGAGGGGTAGTACTACACCAAGTAAGGGTCAACTTATTTTATATCTTAGAGTGAGAAAAATGATATCCAAGGGGTGTTTCTATCATTTGGTGTGCATCAAAGACGCTAGTTCTGAGACTCCTAATCTTGAGTCAGTTCTAGTCACAAATGAATTTCTAGAAGTATTTCCCAAAGATCTCCCCAGAGTTCCTCCCAAAATGGAAATTGACTTCAAAATAGACCTTCTTCCTAATACTCATCCCATCTCTATTCCACAATATAGAATGGCTCCAACTGAAATTAAAAAGTTGAAAGAACATTTGAAAGTCCTATTAGAAAAAGGGTTTATCAGTCCCAACATATCTCCTTAGGGTGCACCAGTTCTATTAGTGTGAAAGAAAGATGGTTCTCTTAGGATGTGTATAGACTACCGTCAGTTAAACAAAGTTTCAATCAAGAATAAGTACCCACTTCCTAGAATCAATGACTTGTTTGACTAATTTCAGGGTGCCAACTTCTTTTCTAAGATAGGCCTCGGATCTATCTATCATCAGCTCATAGTCAGAGAATGTGACATTCTAAAAACAGATTTCAGAACTCGGTATGGTCACTTTGAATGTCTATTCATGTCATTTGGTTTTACCAATGCCCTAACAAATTTTATGAACTTGATGAACTATGTGTTCAAGAAGTACTTGGACATGTTCATCATAGTCTTTATAGATGACATCCATGTCTACTCCTGCAATGAATATGATCATGCAGACCATCTCAAAATAGTATTGCAGACTCTCACAGCTTATCAGTTGTTTGCAAAATTTAGTAAATGTGAATTTTGGCTAAGGTTAGTATCTTTCCTTGGTCATATTATTTTTGGTGATGTTATTAGAGTTGATCCTCAAAAGACCAAAGTAGTGAGAAACTAGCCCAGACCCATGTCTCATTCAGATGTCAGCAGTTTCTTGGGTTTAGCTGGCTATTATTGATGGTTTGTTGAAGGGTTTTCATCTATTGCATCCCCCATGTCTAGATTGACTTAGAAGAAAGTCAAATTTCAGTGGTCAGATTCTTGTGAGAAGAGTTTTTAGGTGTTGAAGAATTGACTCACTACAACCTCAGTTTTGACTTTACCCGATGGTTTAGATGGATTTGTTGTATATTGCGATGCTTCCAGAGTTGGATTAGGGTGTGTTTTGATATAGAGAGGCAAGGTTTTGTCCTATTCCTCTAGACATCTTAATCCCCATAAAAAGAATTATCCCACCCATGATCTTGAATTAGCAGTTGTTGTGTTTACCTTAAAGATTTGGACGTATTATTTGTCAGGGGTGCATGTGGATGTGGTCATAGACCATTAAAGCCTACATTATGTATTTTCATAGAAAGACCTGAACTTACGTCAGAGAAGGTGTTTAGAGTTATTGAAATACTATGACATGAGTTCTCAGTATCATCCTAGCAAGGCCAAACTAGTGGCAGATGCCCTCAGTAAGTTATCCATGGGTAGTGCTGCTCTTGTTGAGGATGGTAAGAAGAAGTTAATTCAAGAAATTCATCAGCTTTCCAGACTAGGTGTCCATTTGGTTGATTCAGCTGAGGGATGTATTTGGGGGCAGAATAGTTAGGAGTCTTCTTTAGTTTCTGAGGTTAAAGAGAATTAGGATAGGGATCCTAGTTTAGTTTAGTTGAAAGAATCAGCCAGAGACCATAAGGTTGAGGTTTTCTCTTATGAGGGAGATAGTGTATTGCGTTTCTAGGGTAGTCTATGTGTTCTATGTATGGATGGAGTAAGATAGGGAATGATTATTGAAGTGCATGGTGCACGTTACTATATTCATCCAGGGGCTACTAAGATGTACCGCGACTTGCGGAAAGTCTATTGGTGATTAAAAAACATTTTGCAGAGTTTCTAGCTAAGTGCTCCATATTTCAGTAGGTTAAGATTGAACATCAGAAGCCTAGTGGTCCCATGCAGGAGTTCAGTATTCCCACTTGGAAGTGGAAGAAAGTGAACATGGATTTCGTGATAGGTTTGCTCGTACTCATCATCAGCATAATTCAATTTGGATCATTATGTATAGGATGACCAAATCAGTCCATTTCTAGCTAGGTCATACTTTTTATTCAGCTGAGGACTATGCCAGGATCTATCTCAGAGAGTTGGTTAGGTTACACAGTGTCCTATTGTCCATTATTTCAGATAGAGGTACACAGTTATTGGTATGCAAGTCCACTTCAGTACAACCTTTCACCCTCAGACAGATGGTCAAGAAAAATAGACTATTCAAGCTTTAGAACATATGTTGAGAGCGTGTGTTATTGATTTTGAGGGCAGTTGGGATTACCACTTACCTTTGATTGAGTTCGTGTATAATAACAACTACAATTCCAATATTCAGATGGCTCCATTTGAGGATCTTTATGGGAGAAAATATAGGTCTCCCATTGGTTTGTTTGAGATAGGTGAGGCTGTGGTAGTGAGGCCTGACTTGGTGTTTGATGCTTTGGAGAAAGTACAGTTGATCTGGGGAGGCTTAAGGTAGCCCAAAGCTGACAAAAATCTTATACAGATATGAGAAGAAAAGATCTTGAATTTGAGATTGGTGATTATGTGTATTTGAAAATATTTCCCATGAAGGGGTAATGAGGTTTTGAAATAAAGAAAAGAAAAGTTCCTGGTATGTTGGTCCTTATAGGATTCTGATTCGATTCGATAAGGTAGCTTATGAGCTTATGTTACCTGTAGACTTAGCATCAGTACACCCAGTGTTTCACATCTCCTTGCTAAAGAAGTGCATTGGTTACCTAGTAGTAGTAGTCCCTATAGAGAGTGTAGCTATTTAGAATAGTCTCTCTTATGAGGAAGTCTCAGTCAAAATCCTTGATTGTCAGATTTGCAGACTAACAAACAAAAAAGTTCCTTTGGTCAAAATTCTTTGGCGAAATCAGTCCGTTGAGGGAGCCACTTAGGAAGGCAAAAGCAGACATGTGAGCTAAGGTCCCTCATCTCTTCTCTGCAAACTCAAACTCATCCTAATGTAACAACATTTCTTAGATTTACTATTTTCCATGCTCAGTTACAGATGCATAACATTGTCATATCACTCATGAAATTATGAAATAGTTTAATTATGTGTCATGACTCCAGAATTCAGTCATGCTTCAGTTATGCATGTCAGTGTAAGTACAGTTCCTCAATTCAGTCAGTCTCATTCGAGGATGAATGTTCCAAAGAGGGAGGTATTGTAAGACCTCGCAAATTCCTAGTCATTTTAGTCCTTTATAGCATGCCAAAAGAGGTCCCAAACTTACAAAAAAATTCAGCTAAGTGTTAAGACTTAGAATAATTTTTAGCCTTTGTAATTGAATGATCTTATTTTCAATTCTTACGACCTTAGAATGTCAATTTTTCAAATTTATTCATGATCAGGGTTATCTAAAGGTCTTATTAGATGAGTTTTGAATTTTTCAGATATCGTGTGGGTCATGTTTGAATAACTAAAATAGGAAGCCAATGCGATCTCTATGCCTCGCGTTGGCTATCACGTCTATAGCATAAACATGGTGCGTCGGCAATCTTGCCAATACTATCGATGCGATGCGTCAGTCACTGCATTTTCTGGGCAAAGATTGTCTATTAAGTTATAGATTTGTGAGCGTAATTAGGCCATTTTCCTCCCCATTAGACCCCTATAACACAAAATTCAGCCCCTCAATAGGCAAAATACATTTATTAATTCACAAAATACTCTCAAGAAATAAACCCTAGTTCATCAAGCTCAAGATCAAGTACTAAGAAATCCCCAAGAATCTTCACGAACTCAATAATCAAAGTACATTAGGTGTTCATCCTTGGGTTTCCTTCCCCTCTTGGAGTTCAAGAACCCTTTTTAAATCTTGAATTATGATTCTCATGTCATGGATTGAATTATGCTCATGTTTGTGTTGTTGTATGGGTTTCAAGTTAAGATCTTTTATGAGTTTCATGAAATTTAGATAGCATGTGTGTTGAATTATGAATCTCTCATGTCAAAACCCTTGAATTTGCAAGTTACATGTTGTAGTTATGATCCCCTATATGATTAGTTCTCATGTATAGCAATCATGCTCCCTAAGTGTTTGATAAAATGTCTATATGAGTAAATTATGTAGGGTAACTTATTATTGTGTTGCTAAAGTTGTGATATGAGTTTATCAATTATGCTATCGAGTCGTAGGGGTATTTATTTCCCAAAATCTAGTTGTTTACTTAGTTGTAGTAGTTATATAATAGTCCTAGTAAAGGTCAAGAAGCGTAGTACTTAGTTAGTTGACAGAACTTAGCGAACTCAGTTTAAATCAGTTAGTCAACATGATCAGGGTTAGTTCAGTCAAACTTAGTACAGTATAGTGATCAGTGTCTTTCAATTGAGAGTAGGATTCATCACCGAGCGAACCTAGGGATGGGGACATTCCTGCTAGTTAGGGTTTGACCCTTAGTAACAATCCCTGAGTTACAAATCTACGTAGCCAGCGTAGGGTAAATTATCTTCCGGCCATACTAGGGTTGACTCAATCATATATACATTTCATGAGTCTTCCTATAAAATTAATCTTGACACAACATTGTTAGTATCCCATGGTAAGGTGCTAACACCCTTCCAATTAGGGTCACAGGTTAGACCCCATATCAATCTATATTGGGGTATGTCGGTTAGATGAACACTTTCATAGTTATAGTTTTAGTCTCAGTAATCAGTAAAGAACTCAGTCAATTCTAGAGAACTATGGCTATCAGTTATTAGTTACTCAGCCATCAGAATTCAGTTCACAGTTTTATTATAATCTCAAATACACGATGTATACCTATATATGCAGTATTGCATGTTCAGTAGTTATAGTTTTTCATGTACTCTCGTTCAGTTACTTCATAATGTTTACTCTATTTGTTATCATCTCATGCATATGACCCATCTATATCAGCCTTACCTCATGTAACACCCTAATTTTCTGAACCAGAATGCTACTCGATGCTCATGACCTCGAAGGACCACAAGCTGACCCATGAATGATATTTGTACCTATACACTGCATAATATAATATGATAATGTGGAAACATGTACAAAAATGCCATAAGGTTCAATACTTAACATAATTTGAATAATACAATGTCTGAAAAATGGTATATCAATACCCAAAACTAAAATATTAAAGTCTAAATCTGGAAATACTATAGTAGTCTAAAATCCTCTAACAATCTAAAAAAGGAGTTGAATAAGACATAGTTCCCCAACTAAGTCTGTCTAGCAAAAATGGACTGAAATAAATAACAACATAAGAAATGATCATGTCGAGGACTCACTACTGGGACTCTGACTGCTGAAATATTATAGATACTGCTGACCTGGGAATCATGCCACTGAACCTATGGTGTAAAATAAAACACCATAGCACAAATACGTTAGTACTACTGAATGTACTAAGTATACGAGTGAGGTAGGCTAAATGCAAAGGGTTTATATACATGAACAATACTGACTGATATGGATGTCAGAATACATACATACACATGGAAACGATAACTAAAATTGTGATGACATGAACACTGAATCTGTATGATGATGACATGAGCTTATTGATATCTAATCATGATTGATCAATTAATTTTTCTAACTGACATAACTAATAACAGCGGTGACTGTATCCGATAGTCCTGAATCTAATGGAACTTTCTAAGTTTTGTACTATATTTGATTAAGTCAATTTGAGATCAGTCCTATCTAGTGGGTGATCTCTGAGTATACTGATAATATAAATGATATGACTAGTCTGAGATCAACCCTATCTAGTAGGCAGTCTCTAAATCTGATGATACTGATACTAAATAACAATAATTGAGATCGGTCCTATCTAGTGGGTGATCCTTAAATCTATTATTACTGATATAGATTAACTGTAGTTAAGATCAATTCCGTCTAGTGGGTGATCCTTAAATCTATTGTTACTGATATAGATTAACTGTAGTTGAGATCAATTCCGTCTAGTGGGTGATATCGAAGTTTGATGATAATTGATAAGATTTGACTCTATCTAACAGTCCTGAATCAGATACTACTAAGCTGAGTTAACTATATCTGACAGTCCTGATTCTGTAACTAAAACTGTGGGATGCATTCATCTAACCAATATGCCCCATTCTAGCAAGTCTAGGGTCTAACCTATAACCCCAGTTAGAAGGACGTCAGTACCGCGCCACTGGTAAAGACAACTACTGTGGAGTCAGTCATCATTAATGGGTGACCCTTGAGTATGTCAGTCCTATCTAGCGGGTAATCCGTAGATTAGTTCTTGTCTAATGGGTGACATCTCATAACCTACACTGGCAACATAGTTCTAGAACTTAGGGATTGCTTCTAGGTATCTCAGTCCTATCTAGCGGGTGATCCCCCATCCCTAGGTTTACTCGGTTCTGAATTCTACTCCCATTTGAAAGACACTGAGCATGATTAACTGTGGTTGTAACCTTAAGGGTTAACTTATGAGTACCCTCTACTGTACACTGGATTCGTTATGTAAAGAGAAACTGAAAGGTTTAGGACATAAGAGTGTTAAGGAATTATGAGGTATCTCCCCTTTGGGACTCTATGTCCCTCTAAGGATGCTCACCTTACTGAGATATTAAGGTGATGGACAGGGTATCTACGAACTAAATTATAATGGAACCTTGGGAGTTTGACACTAATGCATAATTCATGAACTGAACTGAACTTGCTGACTTTGCTAACTAACTCATGTTAAAACATAAGATCAAAATGAGAGCAAAAGATCTAACAATGCATGCCATGAACATGAAAAACTTATAACATACCAAAATCTGGGTCAAGGGAACTTTTCGAATCAGGATGGGTCTGGAGTGAATAAAGTCTATTATGATGCTAACTACTCACGATGCCCTGCTGATGTAAATCTTTACCCCTATGTGCTAGAACTCTACACTCTCATAGCCTATAGCCTGTCTTACCACATCCATAATATACATCACTGCCTGCTCTACATGCACCTAAGTGGTTAAGACTTCTATTCTACTACCTTAGGCCTCGAAGCCTGGTTCCCTATCATGAAGATCATTCTTAGACTTGGGTACTGGTGCACTGGTTGAGGATAGAGCTGGGTACTGGTGCACTGGCTGAGGATAGAGCTGGGATTGAGAACTTTTTACTATACTAGGAACGGTTACCACCCTGTGACCCTGGCGGAGAAAAACTATAACTGCTTGTTCTTGCTTTCTTACTCTGCTTCTCCCTTATCTTAACTTTCTGCTCCTCTATCTATTGGCATGAGTCATAAGCCTAGCTAAAGTCATGTCGCTATTTAACATAGTAGATCTGCATTTATTTACTATGCTATCGTTCACCCCTGACATGAACTTACTTATTTTGGCTCTACTGTCCGCAACCACATGAGGGGCATATCTGGATAATTGAGTAAACTTAAGAGAATACTCTTTCACCATCATATTTCCCTACCAGAGTTTGATAAATTCTAGGACCTCGCCTCCCTCAGCTCTTCGGGAAAGAATCTGTCTAAGAATGTCATGACAAACTCCTCCCACTCTATAGGACCTGCTACATCTAACCTTTCAAAATTCTACTACTTGTACCAAGTGTAAGCCATATCCTGCAACTGGTATGCGGCTAACACGACACTCTAAAAAGAAGTAACCCCTATGATGTCTATGACTTTCTGAACTTGATCTAGGAATTCCTGCGGGTCCTTGTTTGACTTAGACTCTGTGAAAAAAGGAGGATTCATTCGGGTGAAGTCCCAAATCCTAGCCGTAGCTAAATTGGCCACTGGGTTGGCCCAAATGACTATTGGTCATTCAATCTGGGCAGAAACTGACTGAGAAAGAGTGTTAATGCATCTCTAAACTCCGCATATGAAACATGTTTACCCAAAGGATCTTTGGGATGAGGAGCTAGTTGATTTCTTCTCTTTGGAGGCATATTCTAAAACCAAGAGGAGAAACTGATTAGACTGAGAGTCTAACTTGAGATTATAGCCTCCTGCACATAAGTGTGGTGCATAATACAAATATGTACAAGACTCTACTAATGTAGCTTCTAGACTTCCTAGGACTCTATTGAACCTTAGGCTCTGATACCAAGTTTGTGACACCCCAATTTTCTGAACCGAAATGCTACACGGTGCTCATGACCCTGTAGGATCACAAGCTAACCCATGACTAATATTCGTACTTATACACTGCATAATATAAAATGATAATGCAGAAATATGTATTAAAAGGCCATAAGGTTCATTACTGGACATAATATGAATAATACAATGTCTAAAAAATGGTATATCAATACCCATAACTAAAATACTAAAGTCTAAATCTAGAAATACTGTAGTTGTATGAAAGCCTCTAACGTTGAATGGGATTTAGTTCCCCAACTAACTCCATCTAGCAAAACTAGACTAAAATAAATAACAACATAAGAAATGATCATGTCCTCGAAAGAGGAGGACTCACTACTGGGACTCTGACTGCTAAAATGCTATAGCTATTGCTGATCTGGGAATCGTGCCTATGAACCTATGGAGTAAAATAAAATACCATAGCACAAATGCATAGTACTACTGAATGTACTGAGTATACGAGTGAGGTAGGCTAAATGCAAAGGGTTAATATGGATGAACAATATTGACTGATATGGACGTAAGAATACATATATACACATGGAAACTGTAACTAAAATAGTGATGACATGAATACTGAATCTATGTGCTGATGACATGATTTTACTAATATCTAATCATGACTTATCCATGAATTCTGCTAACTAACATAACTGATAATAGGGGTGACTATATCTGACAGTCCTAAATCTGATGGAACTATCTGGGTTCCGTACTATATTTGATTAACTGAATCTGAGATCAGTCCTATCTAGTGGGTGATCTCTTAGTATACTAATAACATAAATTATATGACTAGTCTGAGATCAGTCCTATCTAGCGGGCGATCTCTGAATTTAATGATACTGATACTGAATAACCATAATTGAGATCAGTCCTATCTAGTAGGTGATCCCTAAATCTGATGTTACTGATACTGATTAACCATAGTTGAGATCAGTCCTATCTAGTGGGTGATCTCGAAGTTTGATTATAATTGATAAGATTTGATTATATCTAATAGTCTTGAATCTGATACCATTAAGCTGAGTTGACTGTATTTGACAGTCCTGATTCTGTAACTGAAACTATGGAATGTATTCATCTAACTGATATGCCCCTTTCTAGCTAGTATGGGGTCCAACCTGTAACCTCTATTGGAAGGGTATCAGTACAGTGCCACGGGTAAAGACAACTACTGTGGAGTCAGTCCTCACTAACGGGTGACCCCTGAGTATGTCAGTCCTATCTAGCAGGTGATTCGTAGATCAGTACTTTTATAATGGGTGACATCTCATAACCTACGCTGGGTACGTAGTTCTGGAACATAGGGACTACTTCTAGGGATCTCAGTCCTATCTAGCGGGTGAGCGCCCATCCCTAGGTTCACTCGGTGCTGAATCCTACTCCCATTTAAAAGACACTGAACATGATTAACTAAACTGAACTGAATAGCTGAGCTGAGCTAAGTTTCATTGATTGACGGAATACTACTAAGATCTGAGGACTAACTGGGAGTACTGAAGTTACTGAGATTACTGGAGATACTAATGTTTCTAAGATTATTGATCTACTGAGATTACTGAGATTTCTGGGTTTTTCTAAGTCACATGACTGACTGAGTTATATGGATCATGGCTATACTGAGAGTATCATAAAACATGTGATAACGCTCAATCTACAGCTCTCGTGGGAGTGTAAAGCGGTCGTTAGCAAATATAGAACCCAACCTGG
>NW_025892165.1:96834-120550 GCF_002878395.1 Capsicum annuum | reverse complement strand
AACTAGGCTAAAATATGGGCAAAATATATTGATATAGGCGCGTAATTTCGCCTATCAACATGACATGGCTCTCGGCATACAACTATATTTTTTGGATAAGAGTACCCCCAGGACTCTATGGAAGGAAACTAACACAACTTGACTTTCTTGGGTACATGACCATCAATAACAATCCATAATACATGAGTGAGAGATTTCATGAAGTACATGGTTATCATAATATCTAACATGAATGGGAATGCTTATAATAAAGTCCTAAGTCTCATATTCTAATATCATGGGCATTCCGATAACATATACTATTCATAACAATAGCATGGAAACCATTTAAGCATAAGGGAATGACAAACATGTAACACTTAGTTCATATCATAATAATGGGGATAACTCATGTGGTACTTTATAATCACGATCTTGTACATAACATGGAATATTTATAAACACACTATAAACCCATTCTCAAATCATCATGTACATTCCATTAACGTATATATTGCACAAAAATGACATGTGAGCCCTTTGAACATAATAGACTAGCATGAATTTATCATATAGTTCACCCCTAAGCTATAATACATGATTTCTATCATTCTAGGTATTTTATCAAGCACCTTACATGCACAGTTTTGGGCATAGGTATACTTATCAACATAACAATCTTAATCCACCCAAAATTCATGGGTTTCAACTAACATAGTCACATGCTTCATCAAAACACATCAAGATACAACCTTGAAACTCAAACAACAATCATCAACATGAACATAATCATACTACAACATGATAAACACAATTTATTATTTAAAATATGATTTTTGTACTCCCCAAATGAAAGAGATCCGTGGATGAACACTACGTATACCTGAGACTAAGAATTCATGGAATTTTCATTGAAATTGGCTTGATTCTTGAAAGAGATCTAATGTTTTTTGAAGGTTCTTGAAGAAATCCTTAGGCTTGTTCTTCATTTTTCTTGACTAGGGTTTAACCCTTTTTGGGAGAGAATGTTATTGTTCTTGAGGAGAATGAGAAAATAATGGGATAATAGCCTTCTCAAGGCTTTAATATCGTGTTTAGAGTGAGCAAAAAAGACCAAAATACCCCCATGAAATTACCTCCAAGTTGCTGAAATTATCAGCTGACGACATGGGCTGATAAGCCGTCAGATTTATGATAGCCCGTTAGTCCAGGTCTTCACCTGGGAGCTAGAATATTTGGATTTTTGCCTAAGCCTAACGACATTGCTTATAAGTCATCAAAAATATCATCATAAAGGTGATAGGTTGTCAGAAATGTCGTCAGAAATGTGATAAGTCATTAGAAATGTTGTCACTCAGTCTCCAAGCTGACATGCTGGAGTAAAATAGGCATAACTTTTTGCTCCGATATTTGATTTTTACGAAATTGGTATTGTTGGAAAACTAATTAAATTATATATATTTTGGTGGATTATGAGATCAATAATTCATAGTATAATGAGAGATATGATTATTTGAATTCTACTATATCAATATCCTTCCCAAGATTTCAATCGGCAAGGATTGTTTTGAGTCGTCTAATAACTAGGACGTATTTGAGACCTTAATACACATCAACCTTGACCATAACACTACCAAATCACTAGAATTTATTTTTCATGATCTTGAAGCATGGTTCTACTACTGGTTGGGAATCTCAGGGTATAACACCACACTTAGCATACAAGTGCATTCCACGTACTGATCGCTTACTCTCTTTTGCGCTATGATGTCTCATATTATATATTCGGACACTCAGGATCCTGACCGTACTTAGTAGCTCAGGCTATCAGTAATAGTTATAGTTGTGTGTCCTCATGTTTCAAGGATAGAGTTTATCTTTTTCGGTATTCTAGCAGTTTAGTAGTTATTTCAGTCGGAATTAGTTAGGGGTTTGTCCCAACAAGTACATACTCAGATAGTTAGAGGCTTTCAAACTAGCATAGTTGGATATTCAGTTTTGATATGTTATTATTAGCTATACTTAGTTGTTAGTTTAGTATTTTGAGAACCTTATGGCATTTTTAGATTTTTTTCGCATATATATTTCAGTATTTTATTCAGTGCTCACAAAAAGTAGCAGTCATGGGTTATCTTGTGGTCCTTCAGGGTCGTAAGCACCATTTGATTCCAAAGGTGTAATCTCAGGGAATTATATGTGAGGATGATTAAAACGGTCTCCGATGCATTTATTGATGATTTGGGAAAATTTGAGACTCTTAGAGGCGTTAAAAAAGTCACTGGTCAACATTTTATGTTTTGAGTGTTGGATGACGATTTGGAAAATTCCGTTAGATTTAAAATATTGAATTTGGGTTAGTGACGGGGTTGGTTTTTATCAGGACCTTTATTTTGTATTTTGACCCTTGTTGTGAAAATTAGTTTAAAAAATCTTTTAAGGGTTCCAGAGGATAATTTGTTGAAAATGATTCTTTTTCCAAAATTTCAATGTTTTTTTTGAGTCTGGAATATCAAAAATAATATAATGCATTTGCATTTATGGGATTCCGAATGAACCCCGAAGGGTTAGTCGATAACTTTACAACTTAGAAAAATTACTGATGCAGTTTATATCTGGTGCAGTCACTTAAATAGTCAAAGAGTGATTCAGAGGCAGTCTCTTTAGCGGCATGACACCACTTTAGTGGCATGTCACCGCTTTGGCAGTCTGGCTCCACTTAAGTGTAGCCACTTTAGCGGTCATTCAGCTGCTAAACCAGCCATTGCTGAATTTGTATTTATTGTCCATTTAGTAATTTTTCTCCATTTTTGGACCTTGAAGCTTCAAATTTTGACGATCTTAAAGGTTTTATTCACCATTTGATCTTGGATAAGCTCCAAACTCTTATGTTCATTAATTCCCATGGATTATATCTTTGAAATACTCTTTAATCTTGATTTTAAAATAAATTTATGGAGTTTAGCAGTAAATCTTAAAAGTAATTCTCTTCGACTTGAACCTTGTTTTTATCTCTTTTTTCTTGGGTTTTCAACTGTAGAATCCTATCAACTTGGGGAACTTATTTATAAAATTGAAAATTTGATTTTACCCTTTTCTTTTTCAAATTCATTTCTTGAATCTATTTGAACCTTATCTAAATATGATCAATATAAGTATTATTAGATTTTTTATAACATGTAGATGCTATATTTGTATGTTTTAGTTGATTCTGCGATTGTTATAAAGGAGAAGGCTCCGTTAGGTTTGGATTTTATCACCTCATGGTAAGTTATTACTTAACTTTCTTCAGACTGGATTGGGTAGTTAATAAATTCTTTAAGCATGTTATGAATAGGAGAAATTAACCATAAGAGTTGTATTTTGAGATTATTTGATGTTGTGAGCCCATATGGGGGCTCATATGCTTATTGTTGTTTATGTGAGATATCTTATGTTGCATTTTTTGGGAGGAGGGGGGAGGGGAGGGGGAAGAGGGATTATTTATGCATTAATTTCCTTATTATTAATGTGATGCCCGTGTGGGGATTTGAATAGATATTATAGTAATATGATGCCCATGTAGGGGTTTGAATAGCTATTGTAGGCCTTATTCAAGCATGGTTTTCCTTTAGAATAATAGGCATACCTGAGTTAGGGGTACAACATGATATTGATGATGTCCTACATGACTATTATTCTAGTGGTGTCAAGCTAGAACTAATATAATGAATTATTGACATATAGGATTGATTTTAAGCTCACATATACACATATCAAATACATTATTATCTTTATACTGATTTGGTTGCTAGCATTACAACCTCATTCATACATACACATTTATGAGATATTGATAACATTGAGAAACATTAATTTGTAAGAGAAATGAGATACTTTTATGAAAATTCTTGATTCGTGAACAATAGTCGATGAGGTGAATGAAACATTTTTATGAAAAATGCTAGATCTGCAAACACTAGCCCAAGAGAAAGGTGGAGATTTGAGGTAGTATACGAGTTCCAAACCCCTCATGGGTCTGATCTTGGGAGTGCTGAGGCTAGGTAAGTGTATAGAGAAAGTCGGGATGACTTTCAATCGTTCATCATGATCTCATCTTTATTGAATTGCATTGCATACTGACGTGAGGCCAAAATTACATTATTTAATCATTATTTTTCTCACATTTAGTATTTTTAGTTTTCCTTTTTGATCATTGAATTTTTAAATTGTGCTTCATATTATACTTTTATGTGTCAAATTAAAATAGTAAGAAGATGAAGACAATTGGAACAAAAATAAATTAAAAACGAAAGATTATAGAAGGAATTCAAACAAGAATCTTAATAAATTAAATCTAACATAATAATATATTTATAATTGACATCAAAATTGAAGTGAATAGTTGCACGTGGAAGCACTTGAAGAAGCTAGGCAGTCAGGCGGTGCACTAGGATTTCATCTAATTTGACTTTTGCAGCGCGGAGGCAAATCATAACCTAATTTGATTTTTCACAGTCCATTTTAGATTCAGTTATTTTATTTATAATTTTTTCCTACACCTATAAAAATTTTTAAAAGATAATATTTATAGAACTTTTGACCGAGAGAGAGCTAGAAGCCGTTGTGGAGGTCGGAGAATTTTGGTTTCATCTTTTCTTCTTCTTTATTATTTATTTTTATGTTATTTCTTTGGATGATTTATTGTAATTTTTTCATGTCTATATCAAGTTAAACTTCTCATTCTAGAATTATGGTAGCTAACAACATTATTGTTTAGTAATTATTTTATTTGATTATTAAATAGTTGCTCTTATATTTCTATGCTTACTATTTTAATGTTTAGCTACAAACAAAATAAATTTATATTCTTATCGTGAATTTGGAAGAAAAATTAATGATATAGAATGAAGAATATAGGGAGTAAGATCTTTACTTTAGGAAAATGAAAAATTAATTTGTGGTTATGATAGGAATATACCTAGATCACCTTACTTAAATGGAAAATAGGGAAATATTTTAATCTATTTATTCAGATTGGGTTATCACATTCACGCTCAATGATGTAGTTGTGAGATCAATTCGGACAAACGATTAGAAGCTCAAAATACCATGATCATATAATCATCCCTGTAAATCAATAAATAGATAATCAAATAAGTTGATGAAATTGATACTCAACATGATTCTTAGTGAATTTATAATCCTAGATCCATGCATTCATTGATTGTGTAAAATCATCTCTTCATCTTGGTTAATTGTTCATTAGTTATTTTTTAATTTTTATTAAATTCATAAATTTATCTTTGAAATTTATTGCTTAGTTAATCGACAAGTCCCTGTGGATTAGACATTTGACCCGCAAGATGTACTTAATCATTTGAATGACCGCGTATACTTGCATACGTTTTTAAACCCAACAAGTTTTTGGTGTTGTTGATGGGGACTTTGGTGTTAATTGTTTATCTAGATTATAATTTTTAAGTTATTTGTTTGAGCTGCACATAGTTTATTGTTTGTACATAGTTATATTTTTATTTTTTTTTAATTTTCGATCACTATGCTTGATATATCAGTTGGGGATAGATCGTGGTTTAATGATGATGATTCTTGTTATTTTAGCAGAGGACCCCACTAAAAGAGTATTTTTCACAATTTTTAAAGAAGCATGTGATGTGTACCTACTCAATCTGCTGAATTGAATGTATGCAGTATATGTAGAGGTCAGAAAAGCTATGGAATGACTTTACAACTATTATTCCCTCTCCTAAAAATAGTTGTGGAAACTAGCCAGTCTCTGTAGAAGGATGAAGAATTTCAACGATTCAACTATCATCTTTTGCTTGAGTCAAACATTGAGAAGGTGTGTAAAAGTAAGCATTTGTAATGACCTAAATTTGTGAATTTTCCATTTCTATATGTTTTAACCATTTTTGCTTTCTTGTAGTTTCTACATATTGATTTTGTCGTTCAGGGATAGTTGGCATAGTTTCTAATGCGATCAATATAAGTTATGTGAGTTTGTAATTTTTACAATCTTGAGAATCCATATAATTGACCTTGATCATCATTTTTTTATGTGTCGAATGAGAAAATGGATTGCGTCAAAAGATCCAGAATGTTGAATTTTGATTAGCATTGAGGTTCATTCAGTTTTGAGACTTTTATATCTGATTTTGATTCTTTATTTGAAAAATAATGAAATAGGATCTCGAGAGTTAATTTCTTGATAACAAAATTTTTTTAAAATTCGACATCATCATTGAGTTGGGAACATCAAAATGAGCTTATTAGCATATATGGTTTACTTTGTCAAATTTTGAATGAATCTCGAGGGTCCATTTGAAACATTCGAAACCATGCAAAATCAACTGATGCACAGTTAAGATCTTGTTCTTGAATCCTTATTCACAAATATGGACCAGTGAGTGCAAATACGAATAAGGAATTTACCCTTCACCGCAATTACGAGGTACTGGCTGTGATCGCAAAAGGCAATGGGATTCTTCTTCCCAAATGTGATGAGGTTATTGTAAATACGAAGGCCTAATTCATCAGTATTCACAAACATAAAAATCAATTTATTGTCCTGGTCATCATTGACCCTCATGAATGCGAAGGGTTGACCGCATTTGTGAGGTACTATTCACTAAACAATAGATACTTTATTTCCACTCTTTTACTCTATTTTTAGACCTCTAGACTTGGTGAAAGATGATTCTTTCAAAGAGAAAAGTTTGGGGGGGGGGGTTAGGGGTAAAGTTCTAAAAAAGGTTTTCTTCATTTTGACCTTAATTTAGCCCCTTTTTACATGGTTTTCTCCAATAACTCCTATAATCTTGGACGATGTGTTATTCAAATAAAATTTTAAATTTACCCCTTTAATTTTAAAACTCATTTTTCAAATTTTTTTTTGGATGTAGCCCAAATATAGACAATATTAGTATCATTAGCTTTTTTTTTTATGCATAGATGTTATGCTAGAATGTTGTAGTCATTTTTGAGGTTGTTGTGAGGGAAAGAAACTATGTTAATTCACTTTAGACTAATATTTTATCATTTTGATGTTGGTTATGGATTAACTTCTTTCAGATGGAGCTAAGTAGTTAATGAATAAGTAAACGATGCTAGGGATTGGGGTAAATAACTATGGAGTTTATATTTTTAATATTAGTTTTACTATTGCGTGCCTATGTGGGGGCTTATATTCTATTGTGGTTGATTTATGATATTTGATTATATGTGTTTCCCTTGTAGGGGCTTTATGTGGCATCATTGGCCTTATTTGTGTATCTAAATGTCTTTATTCTAGATATGATGCCCATGCAGGGGATTATTTTGCAATTAGATCTTAATTGAGCATTAGTTGCTTTTATCTTGATAAAATATCCGAGTTAGGAGTTGATATGCTATTAATGATGTCTTGCATGCATATTTATTCTGATGGTGCCTAATTTGTGTTGATAATCATGAATTATAAACATATTGAGTTAATTTCTAGGCTTACTTATATATATATATATATATATATATATATATGGCAGGTTGGGTGGATTGAATATCATCATTTGAGTTAATTGTGAGCATTAGATCCTCATTCTGTACATATACATTCATGAGATATTGGTACAAATAGAAAACTCTATTTTTGAAAGAAAAGGAGACACCTTTATGAAAATTCTCTCCATGCAGGAGCTAGAGAAGAGAGTTAAGATTGAGATTGAGATTGAGATACGAGATACAGTATATGAGTTTTGAACCCCCATGGGTTCTGCCTGGTAGTTTTAAGACTGTTGAGTGTAGATGGAAAGTCATGTGATGGCTTTCATATTTCATTCCATCCACATTACATTGCATAAGAATCGTGCTTGTTTACCTTAAGTTCCCTCATTTGTATTTGTTTTTTATGTATTTATCTTTTATATTTGTGTTTTTACTGTTTGGGTTTTTTCGCTTGCAGGTGGCGTGTTCATAGTATGCTTTACTTATCTTATTTTTTCTTTGCTCATCGTCCTATACCTACTGAGTACAACTGTATCATACTCACTCCCCTATTATGTACTTTTAGTGCTGATTCTAGAACAAGTATGAATTATGAAGTTCGATTCCTGCAATAGAGTTGGTAATACTTTGAGGTACTAGCCATCCTAGGCTTATAAGAGTTGACTCCAGGCCTCATTTATTTATGAGTTATCTTTATTCTTATTTTAGAGACAGACTATGTATTTAATTTCAAAAATTTTATTAAATGCTCCTTGCTATGACACTAGATTTTGGGATTGGGTGTATGGATTTCTTTCATGTTCAATTTGTGATTTTATTCCATATTTGGCTTGAATTTATTCTAGAAATCCGGATTTCTTTCATGTTCTATTTGTGATTTTATACCATATTTAGCTTGACTTAATTCTAGAAATCTCTCCTGGGAGTTATTTTATGATATTTATGCATTTAGTTATTATTTTGGTTGATTGGGTTATGTATCAAGGCCATGCTACGATAAGTTTCACCATGACCTATTTTGAGTCATGATAAATTAGTATCAGAGCAACCAAGTTCACCGACCTCATGATTATAAGAGTAGTATGTCTAGTAGAGTCTCGTCAATCGATACATAGCTGTAAATATCTATCCTCTAGAGGCTATAAGATATCTTTAGGAAAAGCTTCTATAGTTTGATTTCTTATTATTCAGTTTATTAATACCCTATGTTCTTAGTTTGTTCCACTCATTTTTGTGAGATAATGATGACTAGATCTCAAGAGGTTAGGGATGTTAACCTAACACCCTGGGATGGAGCCCAGACTAGAGGGCGAGGTAGGGTTTGTGGATGGTCTAAAGGTAGAGGACGGACATAAGGAGATGCCCTTGTTACAATTAGTTCTTAGAGGATCTCCTCTAAGCTTGAGGTTGAGCATTCAAGAGATATGGGATCAACTTAGGCCCCATAAAGTTCAGTTGCTACCCCAATTCTAAAGGGTTTGTTTATTCAATTATTGATTTTTTTGGATGGTGTTCCCTTAAGTGTAGATTGTGTTCCTCTAGTTTTGAGTATGGTTAAACCATCATTGTTGATGTCTTCCTATGGTATTTCTCTAATCCTAAGTGTGGTTTCGTCATCTGTACCGATATCTACTTATGATATTCCTCTAACTTTGAATGGTGTTCTACCTTCTATGTTATTATCTGATTGAGGTATTCATAATTTAGAGGTACAACCTTCATCTATGGTTACTCCACATATTGATTCCCAGTCAGCCAGACTTAATATTTCTCTGGTTATTTAGGGTACAATTATGTCTTTTCATGATCTAAAGAGTCTTGAGAGGTTTATTCATTTGTGAGCCTCTTACTATGAATCTTTATCTTTCTATCCCTATAAGAGATTCTTTAGTAGTGAATTTGAGTTTACCAATCTTGTGTGGTTACATTTGTGTATCATGAGACTTGCGTGGAGGTTCAATTTTAAGCTAACCAGATGGTTAGTCTTGATATTTCGACACTCGAGTATGTTTTAGCCTTTGTTGATGCTAGATCTTCCTTGAGAGAGCATTTTGAGCTCACCAATTTGATGGTATAGTTTGAGGGTGATTTGGGATAAAGAGTGGTGATGTAAGAAAGCCTCTCTTGATTTTGATAGTGTATTAAGGATTGATGGTCGATTTTGTATGTCGAGAGTCAAAGATTGGGTGAAATTAATTCTAGATGAGGGACATTTCTCTAGATATTCTATCAATACAGGTGTGCTGAGAGGTTGGGTTGTATCTATGTTCATGAGATAGTTCATCTTCATGGGGTACCCGTGTCTATTATTTCAGACAGAGGCTTAGTGTTTATTTCAAACCTCTAGCATACATTTTAGGAGGAGTTGGGTACTCGAGTTGACCTTATCACAACTTTCTAACACCAGGATAATGGTCAGTTAGAGAAGACTATTTAGGTTTTCAAGGATATTATCTATGCATGTGTTATGTAATTTGGGGGTCAATGGAAGCAACATTTAGCCTTGGCAGAGTTTTCTTATAATAATAGCCACATTTCGAGTATCGTGATGACCCCTTTCGAGGCATTGTATGGTAGGTGTCATTGATCTCTTATTGGTTGGTTTGAGACTTCTTAGGTTAAACCCCATTGTATTGACTTACTTTTTGAGTCTTTGGATAGAGTTTGAATGATTCAGGATACGTTGGGTAGCCCAGAGTGGGCAAGAGAGTTATGCAGACCACAGGCTTCATGCCTTGAAGTTTAAGATTGGTGATAAAGTCTTTCTCTGTGTGTCTCCCATAAAGGGCGTGATGAGGTTTAGGAAGAGGGGCAAGCTTAGACCCTATTGCATTAGATCTATTGAGATTCTTTAGACAGTTGGGGAGGTTGCATATGAGTTGTCCTTACCTCTATACTTTTCATCCATTCATTAAATTTTTCATGTATCTATGCTTTGATGCTATATTCTAGATAAGTCTGATGTGACTCGATTCAGTTAGATGATGGGTTGACCTTTGTTGAGGAGTCAATGTCTATTTTAGATAAGGATATGAGATGGTTGCATTCTAGAGATATTCCTGTGGTTAAGGTTCAATAGAGACACCATCTTATTAAGGAGGTCGACTCTGACATATGCAGAAGTTACTCTCAACTCCTTATAAATTTAGGTATTTTTTTGTCTTTAATTAGAAGACAAACTAGATTTTTAGTGGTGGATGGTTTAACGAGGTGAATTTATGATTTTTCCATTTCTATGTGTTTTTAGTATTTTCCCTTCCTCACGGTTACTACCTGTTGATATTGTGGTTCGGGGATGGTTGGCATGATTTTCAGTGCAATCAAGAACGAGTTGTACGAGTTATGATTTTTAAAGGCTTAAAAGCCATATAACTGACTTTGGGAACATTTGTTGTTCTGAGTGTCAGATGGCAACATGAACCATGCTAAAAGATCGAAAGGTCTAATCTGGGTTAGTAGCAGGGTTGGTTCAGTTTTGAAACTTTTATAACTCATTTCGATCCTTTATTTTAAAAATAGTGAAATAGGATCTTTGTGGTTAATTTATTAATAATGACCTTTTTTATAAAGTCCTATATTACTATTGAGTCTGGCACGTCCAAATTAGCCTAGTAGCATATATGATTTATTTCTATCAGGTCCAAAATAAATTTAAGGGTCCATTCGGAACCTAGAAACCATGCAAAATGAGTTATTTCACAACTGATATCTATTGTATAGATCTTTATTCATGAATGCGGGCCCCTAGATACGAACATCGTGAAGGAATTCACCCTTCATAATGATCACGAGGTGGTTATCACAATCGCTAAGGACAATGGGGTTATTCTTCGCGAATGAGATGAGGTTGTCACAAATGCAAAAGTCTGATTCAATAGTCTTTGTGAACGCAAAGCTTTAGCGATGAATATGAAGGATAATTTGTTGACTTTCTCAGCATTAACCCTCGTGAATGCGAAGGGTTGGTACAACCCGAACTAGGGCCTGGCCGTGACGTACATCCCAAACCCTGAGGGCCCAAAACATCACTCTCTATCTGGTAATCATGCACACATTTATATAAATAAATAAGATGCGGAAAAATAATCTGCTACGGAAACATGGTCAATTATGAATTCAGCATAAGTATGAAAATTAAAAATCAACTACATCTAATAACATCTGACTCAGTCTGCAAAATCTCTACTATAGAAAAATATGACAACTGTCTAAAAACTGGAAAAGGCCCCCAGTAGACAAAAATGGTAATAAGGGACATAATATGAAAGACGAGCCTTCTGGAATAGATAAGGCTCACCAACTAATCACTGCAACTCTGTCTGACGAATCTACTACCTTTCTGGACCCCTAGACTGAGCCTCAGAACCTAGAGAGAAGAGGGGGAGGGGTTAATACAAATGTACTGGTATGCAAAGAAATCCAAAATAAAGCTTATATATAAATAAAATAGTTTGGGAAACAACTTTTTCAAAACATTATACTTCAAGTGGCTTTCGAAACACATGGGCGCATTTCTGAAAAACACGTAACCTTTCTGTCAATACAAGTTCTGATCTGTATATTACTTTTGAGTAGGTTTCACTCTCCTACAATTCTGATATTCCATGGGTGGTATGGAATCCCCCAACCCAAGTGTGTCGCAAGGGTTGGAGTTCCTGAATCTGATACGCCATAGGGCTCTAGGCCAGCGTAATAAATAAACCCAGGTCGGCAAATCATAGTTTTGGCCGATGAGTTGTTTGATACTCACACCTTCTTCGGGGAACCACCTAAACACTCTTTATACCCAATTTTATACTATTATAAATCATGCATGTTTCTAGTTTCAACATCTGAAAAGTCTGATTTCAAACATGCATTAAATCTGTTCTGAATTATCATGGCATAATTTGAATTGGTGTTGTCACACCAAGACATGCAAGTCCTATTTCTGAGCCATAATGCATCATGTATAATTCTTTCATTAAAGCACATTTCAGACCACCCAAACATGCAAACAATATAAAAGATTTCATGTTCCGAGAATACAAGTCAAAACTATGCTGAGATTGTTCAAACATATGGTGGTCATGTGCTTTTGGAAAAATCATGCACTCTTTCATTATATGAATATTTTAAACATTTATAAATATGCATAACCCTCTTTTTCGAATTCAAAACCATAAATCAATTTGTATCATTAATCAAGATATTTCATATCATGCTTTTCTAGATACATTCAAAACAACCCATATCATGAGAATATTAGGAAAATCATACAAAGAGAGGTACTCATGTGTGTCATGCTCTCAATTCATTCGTAAATCATAAAACATATGCATACGTATATATAATTTTAAGTCAGTTAGGGGAAGGTCAAAAGATCAAAACAACACCGTCAAGATTTCTAAAAATGAATTCATAAATCGGAAAACCCCTTTCTTAAAATTATGATTTCTATGCCCATGAGATTTTTAGGAAAACCCCGTGTACCTTAAAATAGGGAAACAATGGGTGTTTCTTAAAGCCTATGATTCGGGGATTTTGAATCTTCAATCGATTTTTAAAACCCACGGTTGAATCTTGTGTTTCTTGATGTTCTTGTTTTAATCTCTAGAGAGGATTCTTGATGATTTTGACGAAAGTAGGGTTAAGTTGCTCAAATACACCCTAAATCCTTTGTTTGGACGGTTTTAAAGGCTAGGTAAAAGTAAAAATTATCCAGAATGACTCCTAAACGGAACTGGAAATTTGAACTTAAAAACCCAATTTCGGGTGCCACCACGACGAGCCACAGTCATGGTGGTCCACTGGAATTCGATAAATGGGAAATTGAGTGGCTCTGCGATGTGCCACCATCATGGAGCCCCACTGGAATTTAAAGATTGTCAATTTGACCCTCTATGCAATGCGCTAGACACCAAAATGACGATGATTACGACTAGAACTTTAAATTATTCATAACTTCTTCACCGAGGGTCCATTTTGGAAGAATCTTATATCGTTGGAAAGCTAATTCAGTCATCTACATAATTAAAGGTTGAAATCTAGGAAATTCTGCATGAAACTTAATTTAGATCATTCTAAAAAGTAATGCTTAGACTTTCCATGGACAAAATTTATCTAAGAAGACATCAGGGTGTTACAATATCCCCCCTTGGGATCATTCGTCCCCGAATGATGATGTGGAAAATAGACAAGAATGATTTAAAGCATGCTAAAGTATAAAAAGATTAAGGTAAGGTTTGTACCTTCAACTCCATCATCTACTAGGTCAAAAAGGTGTGGGTATCTTGCTCTCATGTCATCCTCTGATTCCCAAGTGGCTTCTTCAACTTTCTGATTTCTCCATAAAACCTTAATTAAAACTATTTCTTAACTTCTCAACTTTCTGACCTAACGATCTAGGATTGCAATAGGTTCCTCTTTGTATGATAAGGAGGCTATCACATTGATCTCTTCTACAGGAAACACCAAAGAATGGTCTCCAATGTATTTCTTCAACATGGACATGTGAAATACCGGATGGACAGAACCCAAATTGGCAAGTAATTCTAATTCATATGCAACACCACCTATTCTCCTCAAAATCTGATATGGTGCTATATAGCGAGGACTGAATTTACCTTGCTTCTCGAATCGCATGACTCATTTGATAGGAGAAACTTTTAGAAATACCCAATCACCGACCTCAAACTCTAAATCTTTTCTCTTAACATCGACATAAGATTTCTAAGACTCTGAGCCATCTTAAGTTATTCTCTGATGACTGTCACATCCTGCATTGCCTGATGAACAAGATCGGGCCCAAAGATTTGCATCTCACCTACTTCATACCATCATATAGGAGACCTATATCTTCTTCCATACAATGCCTCAAATGGTGACATCTTAATACTAGAATGGAAACTGTTATTATATGCGAACTCTATCAATGGTAAGCGCTCTACCCAACAAGCTTTAAAATCAATCAGACAGGCCCTCAACATGTCCTCAAGGGTCTGAATGGTGCATTCAGCCTGCCCATCGGTTTGAGGGTGAAAAGCAGTGCTTAGGCTCACTTGGGTACCTAATCCTTTCTGGAAAGATCTCCAAAACTGAGAAGAGAAATGTGTACCTCAATTGGATATGATGGACACAGGCGAACCATAAAAATGAACTATTTTTGCAATGAATAGGTTGGCATAATCCTCTCCTGAATAGTTAGTCCTGACAGGCAGAAAATGGGCTGACCTGGAAAGTCTATCTATAATCACCCAAACAGAATTATACTGGTTTCAGGACTTTAGGAGCCCTTTAATGAAGTACATATTAATAATCTCCCACTTCCACAAGGGCAAAGCTATCTCTTGGGAAGAACCACCTGGCCTCATGTGTTCTACTTTAACTTGTTGACAATTCAAACACTTGGAAACAAACTTAGCCACATCACGCTTTATATTATTCCACTAATACAAAGATTTCAGATCCTGGTACATCTTAGTAGAGCCTAGGTGAACAACATACCTCAAAGTGTGAGCTTCATCAAGGATTTTATTCCGCAAATCATCCATATCTGGTACATATAATCTACCCTGGTATCTCAAAATACCATCACCGCCGACCTCAAATGACATCACCTTCTGCTGACCCACATCATTCTTAATTTGCAACAAGATGGGATCTTCAACCTGCTTCTTTTTAACTTCCGCAAAAAAGAAAGATGTAGCTATCTCATGAACAACTATTCCCCATCTTTGGAATCCAAGAGTCGCACTCCTAGATTTGCAAGCAGATGAATATCTTTCACCATCTCTCTCTTCCCTTCTTCAACATGAGAAAGACTTCCTATATACAATCTACTGAGGGCGTCATCTACCATATTTGCCTTACTCGGATGATAGTAAAGTCTCAAGTCACAGTCTTTTAAAAGATCCATCCAACGCCTTTGCCTGAGATTTAATTCTTTCTGCGAGAAAACATACTACAAACTCTTATAGTCGTGAAAATAACAACATGTACCCCATAAAGATAATGCCTTTAAATTCTAAGCACAAATACCACAACTGCTAATTCTAAATCATGAGTGGGGTAGTTCTGATCATACACCTTTAACTACCGAGATGCATAAGCCATCACCTTTTCGTCCTGCATAAGTACATACCTAAGTGCCACACAGGATACATCACAGTACACAACAAAACCCTCTGTACCTTTTGGAAGAGTCAAAACAAGAGTCGTCATCAACTTGTCTTTCAACTTCTTAAAACTATTCTCAGAAGAGTCGGACCATAAAAACTTTACCTTTTTCTGAGTCAACTTAGTAAGTGGAGCATCTATAGAAGAGAAACTCTCGACAAACATTCGGTAATACCCTACCAAACCCAAGAAACTCCGAATATCGGTTGGAGTCATGGGTCTGGATCATTTCTTTATAGCCTCAATATTTTGGGGATCAACCTTAATCCCTTCACTAGACACAATATACCCTAAGAAAGCAATAGCATTCATCCAGAATTCACACTTGGAGAGTTTTACATACTACTTATGATCTTTGAGGTTCTGAAGAATAGTACGGAGGTTATTGGCATGGTCCTCCTCACTTTTAGAGTAAACCAATATGTCATCAATAAAAACTATGGCAAACAGGTCTAGGAATTGACGGAAGACCCTATTCATTAGGTCCATGAAAGTTGCAGGGGCGTTGGTCAACCTGAAGGACATGAATAAGAATTCATAATGACCATATCTGGTTCGGAAGGCTATTTTAGGAATGTGTGACTCCCTAACTTTCAACTGATGATATCCCAAACGAAGGTCTATTTTTGAAAAACACTTAGCACCCTGAAGCTGATCAAAAAGGTCATCGATTCTAGAAAGAGGATATTTATTTTTCACTGTGACCTTATTCAACTGGCGGTAATCTATGCACATACGCAGGGAACCATTTTTCTTTCGCACAAAGAGTACAGGTGAACCCCAAGGATAAATACTAGGTCTAATAAAACCCTTATCTAGGAGATCTGCTAGCTGTTCTTTAAACTTTTTTAACTCTGCAGGAGCCATTCTATATGGCAGAATAGAAATAGGATGGGTATCTGGCCACACATCAATGCCAAAATCTATCTCCCTATCAAGTGGAATACCTTGGAGATCATCTAGAAAAACTTTTGGGAATTCATTTACTATTGGGACAGACTGAAAGGGGAGACTTTCGGCGTTAGAATCTTTAACCCGAATAAGATGGTACAAGCAACCCTTGGAAATAAGTTTATGAGCTCTGAGATAAGATATGAAGTGCCTTCTAGGTGATAAGGAATGCCCCTCCCACTCTATTACTGGCTAATTCAAAAAAGAAAAGGTAACCTTTTGGGTCCTACAGTCTAGTATGGCATAACACTGATGGAGCCAGTCCATCCCTAAAATAGCATCAAAAGCAACCATATCTAATTCTATGAGGTCTGCTACAGTATCCCTACTAAGAATAGACACTACATAATTTTTGTACACCCTTCTAGCCACAATCAAATCTCCCACCGGAGTGGAAACAAAGACAGGCTTAGTAATTACATCAGGTTCAAACCCAAAACCAACAGCCACATACGGGGTCACATAAGATAAGGTAGACCCGAGATTAAGCAATACATATACCTTACGAGAAAAGATTTGTAATGTACCAGTGACTATGCCTGGCAAGGCTTCTGCCTCCTGGCGATTAGTCAGGGAATACAGCACGGTTGCGACTGCTCCCGGCAGCTGAATTATTGCCCTTATGAAGCGGTGGTGGTGCAGAAGAGTTTTCCTGAGACTTAGCTCCACCAATATTACTCCTAGCAGAGGGATATTCTCTCTGGAAGTGGCCCATCTGACCTCACAAATAACACACCGATGATCCCAACTGACACCTTCTCAGATGATGCCTACTACAAGTCTCACATCGTGGATAAAAATGGTACTGCTAAGCCACATATCTTGTGACTGAGTATCCTGAACTCTGGGTCCCTGGCTATCCTAAAAACTCTGAGATCATCTATCAACTGGAGGTCTGGGCGCTGGGGCACTAGCTGCAGACTATGCCTTGTCCTAAAACTTTTTCTTTCGCCATTTGTTACCCCAATTAATACCCTACTACTGACTGGGGTTCTGATCCACTGATCTGGCTCTCTTCGCCTGCCTGTTGTTCTCTCTGTACTCGGCTATTTTCTTCTTCTTCTCCTTAAACTGCTGTATGTGGACTGTCAGCCTAGCAAATTCCAATTCCCTATTTAGCATCTCCCCTTGATATTTAAGCACCAGATCATCTGTAAGCCAAAAGCAAACTTCCTCATTCGGGCCCTCATACTGCTCGTCATCTCAGGAGCATAACGGGCCAGCTGATTCAACTTTAAAGTATACTCCTGAACACTCATCTTACCTTGCTTAAGGTTCATGAAATCATCCACTTTGGCTTTCCTCAACTCTAAAGGAAAGAATCGATCAAGAAAAACTTTCACAAACTCATCGCACACTGTGGGCTCAACACTGTCACGCTTTGCCTCTTTCCACTCATTATACCATTGGTTCGCTACATCCTTTAGCTGGTATGCTGCTAGCTCAACACCTTCCACATGATCCACTTGTATCACTCTAAAAATCTTCTTCATTTCATCTATGAACTCTTGCAGATCCTCTTCTACCTTAGTGCCAGTAAACTTATGCGGGTTCATTCTCATAAACTGACCCACCCTAGTAGCTTCAGATGTAACAGGTGCAGACCTAATAGCTTCTGATCATTGGGCCTGATTATCCACCAACTGTGTCAGCATATGAATAGATTGTCCGAATTCTGCATTCCAAATATCCCTCTGAGTAGTCAGGAGATGGTTAACATTAGTCCAAGGAGCCCTAGGTGTACTGGTTCGGACTGGAGGGACTCCTGGAGTAAGGACAGGTTCTAGAGTATGAGCTCTGTTATGTGTCCTCATCCTATGAGTGGGACGAACTTCGTCCTCTTGAGCATTAACATTGGTGCGATGGGAAGGCATAACTGGTTTTTCTGAAAAGAAAGAGATCATTGCTTAGGGGAAAGATTAGCCTCTAAAGCACGAGCTAAATCATAAAGAAGAGAAATATTCCTAAATGCCTAGTAGCCTCTTGCTTATAAGTGTGGTGCACTACATACTCATAAACAAGACTCTACCCAACGCGATTTCGCAGATATCCTGGGACAATGAACCATGCTCAGATACTAAGTTTATCACAACCCAAACTAGGGCCTGGCTGTGATGGATATCCCGAACCCTGAGGGCTAGAAACGTCCCTCTCTATCTGGTAAGCATACACATTCAAATAAATAAAGAAGATGCAGAAAAATAATCTGCTACGGAAACATGGTCAATTATGAATTCAGCATAAGTATGAAAATTAAAAATCAACTACATCTAATAACATCTGACTCAGTCTGTGAAATCTCTACTATAGAAAAATATGACAACTGTCTAAAAACTGAAAAAGGTCCCCAGTAGACAAAAATGGTAATAAGGGACATAATATGAAAGACGGGCCTTCTGGAATAGATAAGGCTCACCAACTAATCACTGCAACTCTTTCTGATGAATTTACTGCCTTTTTGGACCCCTAGACTGAGCCTCAAAACCTAGAGAGAGGAGGGGAGGGGTCAATACAGATGTACTAGTATGTAAAGAAATCCAAAATAAATCTTAATGTAAATAAAATAGTTAGGGAAATAACTTTGTCAAAATATTATACATCAAGTCGCTTTCAAAACACATGGGCGCATTTCTGAAAAACATGTAACCGGCCTGTCAATACAAGTTCTGATCTGTATATTACTTCTGAGTTAGGTGGCACTCCCCAATAATTCTGATATTCCATAGGAGATATGGAATCCGCCATTGACTCAGCCGGGAAGCCTCAAACCCAAGTGTGCCGCAAGGGTTGGAGTTCCTGAATCTGATACACCATAGGGCTCTAGGCCAGCATAATATATGAACCCAGATTGACAAATCACAGTTTTTGGCGATGTGTTGTTTGATACTCACGCCTTCTTCGGGGAACCACCTAAACACTCTATATACCCAATTTTATCCTGTTCTAAATCATGTATGTTTCTAGTTTTAACATCTGAAAAGTCTGATTTCAAACATACATTAAATTTGTTCTGAATTATCATGGCATAATCTGAATTGGTGTCGTTACACCAAGACTTTCAAGTCCTGTTTCTGAGCCATAATGCATCATGCATAATTCTTTCATTAAAACACAGTTCAGACCACCCAAACATGCAAACAATATAAAAGATTTCATGTTTCGAGAACACAAGTCAAAACTATCCTGAGATTGTTCAAACATATGGTGGTCATGTGTTTTTAGAAAAATCATGCACTCTTTTATTATATGAATAATTTCAACATTTATCAATATTCACAACCCACTCTTTCGAATTCAAAACCATAAATCAATTTGTAGCATTAATCAAGATATTTCATATCATACTTTTCAAGATACATTCAAAACAATCCATATCATGAGAAAAATGGGAAAATCATACCAAGAGAGAGATTCATGTGTGTTCTACTCTCAATTCATTCATAAATCATAAAACATATGCATACATATATATAATTTTAAATCAATTTGGGAAAGGTCAAAATACCAAAACAATACCATCAAGATTTCTAAAATATGAATGTATTCATAAATCGAAAAGCCCCTTTCTTAAAATCATGATGTCTATGCCCATGAGATTTTTAGGAAAACCCCGCGTACCTAAAAATAGGAAAACAATGGGTGTTTCTTGAAGCCTATGATCTAGAGATTTAGAATCTTCAATCTATTTTGAAAACCCACAGTTGAATCTTGAGTTTCTTGAAGTTCTTGTTTGAAGATCTAGAAAGGATTCTTGATGATTTTGATGAAAGTAGGGTTAAGTTGCTCAAACATACCCTAAATCCTTTGTTTTGACAGTTTTAAAGGCTAGGAAAAATTCAAAATTACCCTTAATGACTCCTAAACGGAACTGGAAATTTGAACTTAAAAACTTGATTTTGGGTGCCACCACGACGCGCCACAATCACGGTGGTCCACTGGAATTCGACGAGTGGGAAATTGAGTGTTTCCGCGATGCACCAACATTGTAGAACCCCATTGGATTTTGATGATTGTCAATTTGACCCTCTCCGCGATGCGCTAGACACTAAAATGATAATGTTTATGACTGGAACTTTAACTTATTCATAAATTCTTCCCCGAGGGTCCGTTTTGGACAAATCTTATCTCGTTGGAAGGCTAATTTAGTCATCTACATAATAAAAGGTTGAAATCTAGGAAATTTTGCATGAAAATTAATTTAGATCATTTTAAAGTCTAGTACTTAGACTTTTCATGGATGGAATTTAGCTAAGAAGACGTCGGGGTGTTACAGTTTAACCGTGTTCACGAGGTACTATTCACTAATTAGTAAAAATCCTGCATTTTCTTAATTTTACCCTAATTTTGGACCTCTAAGCTCTGTAAAAGGCAATTTTTGAGGGTTTCAACATTTATTTTGGTGCGGGTTATTTCTGAACTCCCAATCCTACTATTTCTCATTGATTATGTTTAAAAATACCTTAAAATTGTGATTTCAAAATGAAAAATTTGAGGGGTTTACTGGTAAAGTTCAAAAAAGGTTTTTCTTCATTTCGAACCCTGATTTTAACTTGTTTTTGCATGAATTTTCTCCTATAAAATCCTATGACCTTGAAAAATATGCTTTTAAAATAAAATTATAATTTTACCCCTTTTATTTCAAAATTAATTTTGGACGCGAATTGAATATGGGAAACATGGATATTGTTAGCTTTTTTTTATGCATAAATACTATATTTGAATATTGTAGTCGATTTTAAGGTTGTTCGTGAGGAAAAGGACCTGTGTTGAAGCACTTTAGACCAAATTTAATCATTTTGAGGAGGTTATGGATTAAATTCTTTCAGATAAAGTTGGGTGGCTAATGAATAAGTAAAGCATGCTACAGGTGTAAGACCCCGCAAAATCCTAAGCTTAAATCAGCTTAGCATAGGGAATATCTAACTGATATTCCCTATGCAAAAGCTGATTTAAGCTTAGGATTTTGCGGGGTCTTACACCTATATCATGCTTTACTACATCCCACAGTTTTAGTTAAAGAACTCAGGGCTGTCAGACACAGTCAACTCCGCTCAGTAGTACAAATTCAGTACTATTAGATACAGTCAATACTTTATCATTATAAATAGACTTCAAGAACACCCATTAGACAGGACTGATATCAACTATGGTTAATTAGTATTAGAATCATCAGATTTAAAGATCACTCTCTAGATAGGACTGATCTCATACTAAGTCAGATCGTTTTTATTATCAGTATGCTCAAAGATCACCCACTAGGTAAGACTGATCTCAGATTTAGTTACTCCATATTGAACGGAACTCAGATAATTCCATCAGAACTTAGACTATTAGATATAGTCACTCAATATCAGTTATATCGGTTACACCGATCATCATAGTTATATCAATTATATTAGTCGTCATAGCTTCCATTATCAGTATTCAGTTTTAAGACTGTTAGACATAGTCAATCAGAGCAGTTCTTAATAATTTCAACTATCAGAAATAGTCATTTATCAATTCAGTACCTCAGTATCAGTAAAATTATGTCATCAGTATTCAGACTCAGTATCAGTATCACCACGAGTTTAGTTATAGTTGCTTATGCATATATGTATTCTCACATTCATATTAGTCAGCATTGTTCATACAAATAACCCTTTGTATTTAGCCTACCTCACTCGTATACACAGTACATTCAGACGTACTAACACATTTGTGCTATGGTTTTTTATTTTACGCCATAGGTTTAGAGGCACGAGCTCCAGATCAGCGGTAGATTTCAGTCTCAACAGTCAAGTTAGGAGTAAGTCCTCATCTTGGACATTATGATTTCATTACTATTTCGGTTTTCAGTTTATTTCCGTGGTTGGAATTAGTTGGGGACATGTCCCATCAACTCCTTATTCAGAAAGTTTAGAGGCTTTCCAGACTATAGCATGTCAGACAGTTATTTCAGATTTGTTTTGGTATTGTTTTACCATTTTTATACATTATGTCATTAGATGTTTTATTCACTTGAACCTTATGGCCTTTCAGTACATGTTTCCGTATTCTTTATGATATATTATATAGTATACAGGTACAGATATCAGTCATGGATTATCTTGTGGTCCTTCAGGGTCATGAGCACCGTGTAGCGTTCTAATTCAAAAAATTAGGGCGTTACAATAGGTTGGGGAAAATAACTATGGGGTTTATATTTCAATATTAGTTTTACTGTTGTGTGCCCCTATGGGAGCTTATATTCTATTGTGGTTGATTTGATATTTGATGTTGTGTGTTGCCCTTGTAGGGGATTTATTTAATTTCACATTATTGGTCATATCTTTCCATCTAAATACCTTTATTTCTTAATTGAGCATTGATTGATTTTATCTTGACAAAATACCGAAATTAAGGGTTGATATGAATTTAATGATGTCGACATGCATATTTATTCTGATGGTGCTAATTGAAGTTGATAATTATTGGCTGTGGACATATTGAGTTGATTTCTGGGCTCACTTGTATGTATATTATGTGTTTAGATAGATTGAAGATCATCATTTGAGTTGACTGTGAACATTAAATCCTCATTCCATAAATACACATTTATGACATACTAGTACCACTAAAAAATACTGTTTTTTAAAATAAAATTAGACACCTTTATGAAAGCGCGTTAAATGAACAAGAGACAGAGAAAAGAGTTATGATTGAGATTGATATATGAGATATGGTAGTAAAGGAAAAATTACAGGAAGTAGTATACTTAAGACTACAATTACAATAAATAGCAATACTTTTGCAAAATTACAATTTATAATAAGAGTGATATTATTTTGCCCATTAACTAGACAAACGTCTGTTTTACTCCCACTACTTTACCTTTTCCTATTTTCACACCACTATTTCACTCCCCCCAATATAGTCGTATCTTCTACCCATTTTTTCATCTTATTTTTTTTATCATTTTATTTTCTATTTTTATTTTTTTTATTTTTTTTCCACTTTATTTTCTCTTCTTTTTTCCTTTTTTCCTTTTTTTTCTTTTTCATTTTTTTCCTTTCTCATATTTGAAGATAATTGTCTTCATTATCTTCAAAATTTTGAAATAAAACATCATTACTATTTTTTTTCTCTCTTTCACTCTCTTATATCTCTAACATTTTTTTCTTGTTAGTTT